>NW_027468101.1:0-48592 GCF_965363235.1 Mytilus galloprovincialis
AATTTTTCAAAAGTCAAATTTATATGAGCCTGTGCCTAAAAATGGAGGTTTTCCAATGAAGGGGGCCTTACATGAAGATGTAATATTTTCCAGCAATTTTAAATTTGTGAAGCTTTTTGATTATAAATAATCCTTACATATGTATTTAATGTACTTTAAATGGAAAGAAAACTTACAAATAACATATCATATTAGTTTAAAAGGGTCTTAGGCCAAGTAAGACTAAAAATAATTTAGGGTCAATTTAGGCCATAGCACATATTTACATTTAAAAATGCATATTGAAGCTATAGGAAATAAAAATTTGTGTCTTTTCTATCATTTCTATACTCAGGTGACATGATACAATAAATCTGAGCACAAAAAGGCTCTTACATTCAACTTTTTTAGCAGACAGTATGGTCTTATACAAAGATTTTTCACTTTTTAGTGAAAAACTTGCATGCAATTTTAGTCTCAACAGGCTTATATTTGAACCACATGCTATCCTACAGAAGTAAAGAAAGATATTATGTGAAATGAAACAGGTACAAAAGACATAGTTAAGTGCTTTTTATACAAATTTAGTGAGATATTTATTATGGACTTCAACTTTTATGTGCCATGCTCCTCACATTTAACTTGATCCAAACAGGGCGTTAGACGAGGGTCATTTATACAACACATTTTGCTCATATTTTCTGAGATAATCTTCTTTTCTGTAGATTCAGAGTTCACAAATGAGTAATAAAACTGGATTAAAGCATAGAAACACAAAAATTGACACATGAAAACATGTCAGATAGAAAGTCAGAATGCCACTTATGCATCAAAATTGAAAAAGCTATGAAATGCTTATTTTGACCATATAATGCCAAAATTGGTCATTTTTGCAGAAATTCTATCAAATAAAAGTTTAAATCCTTTAGTTTTATGCTATTTGACAAATTGGCACCATCAAATCATTCAGGGAAGTTGACAAAGTACAGATTCTATATTTCCTGATTTCACCTCTTAGGTCCGAGTACACAGTTATTTCGTAGTGCATTTCTTTTAGACAATAAATGAAAATTAAAAAAATCCCACCTGCGCTTTCTCAATAATATTTTTACAGTGTGTTGTACTACTTTTGGGACAAATTATATCAAAATTATAGAAAACTTCATCAGCTCTAACTCAAAATATGAACAATCTTATGTTAAGGGGGTCTTGAAATCTTTTGACAGCTTCCGAAGTGCTAATTTTTGACCTTTTTCAGCTGGACCTAATCACTACTTTGCATTAATATTTATGACCCAACTTTTTTTACAGTGTCATTTCACCCCCCAACTTGCTATATGAGGCATAAAACATGGAGAAATAAATTTGGAAGGGGTATAACAAAAATTGGCAAGTAACACACTGTCCACACTAAGGACTATATTCGTGGACAACGAAAATCAAAGGACGATAACTGTGTACTCGGACCTAATAGGATAGAAAAAGTTGACCAATCTTAATAAAACTTGGTATGACTAAAGCTTAATATATTACAAGACTGCTTACAAAGTTTCATAGCAATAGGATATATATTATAGACAATATGATTAATTCTATATTCAACTCTGCGTGTTAAATTTAGACGTTAAAATTGAGAAATTTCAACTATCAACATTTGGGGCTTTTAAAATTTAAATATTGCAAAAAAAAACTTTTAAAATGCCTTAATATATAATATATCATGTATTTAAAGCAATAGAGTACTCATTTGTTATATCAGACTTAGCATAATTTTTCAAAAGTCAAATTTATATGAGCCTGTGCCTAAAAATGGAGGTTTTCCAATGAAGGGGGCCTTACATGAAGATGTAATATTTTCCAGCAATTTTAAATTTGTGAAGCTTTTTGATTATAAATAATCCTTACATATGTATTTAATGTACTTTAAATGGAAAGAAAACTTACAAATAACATATCATATTAGTTTAAAAGGGTCTTAGGCCAAGTAAGACTAAAAATAATTTAGGGTCAATTTAGGCCATAGCACATATTTACATTTAAAAATGCATATTGAAGCTATAGGAAATAAAAATTTGTGTCTTTTCTATCATTTCTATACTCAGGTGACATGATACAATAAATCTGAGCACAAAAAGGCTCTTACATTCAACTTTTTTAGCAGACAGTATGGTCTTATACAAAGATTTTTCACTTTTTAGTGAAAAACTTGCATGCAATTTTAGTCTCAACAGGCTTATATTTGAACCACATGCTATCCTACAGAAGTAAAGAAAGATATTATGTGAAATGAAACAGGTACAAAAGACATAGTTAAGTGCTTTTTATACAAATTTAGTGAGATATTTATTATGGACTTCAACTTTTATGTGCCATGCTCCTCACATTTAACTTGATCCAAACAGGGCGTTAGACGAGGGTCATTTATACAACACATTTTGCTCATATTTTCTGAGATAATCTTCTTTTCTGTAGATTCAGAGTTCACAAATGAGTAATAAAACTGGATTAAAGCATAGAAACACAAAAATTGACACATGAAAACATGTCAGATAGAAAGTCAGAATGCCACTTATGCATCAAAATTGAAAAAGCTATGAAATGCTTATTTTGACCATATAATGCCAAAATTGGTCATTTTTGCAGAAATTCTATCAAATAAAAGTTTAAATCCTTTAGTTTTATGCTATTTGACAAATTGGCACCATCAAATCATTCAGGGAAGTTGACAAAGTACAGATTCTATATTTCCTGATTTCACCTCTTAGGTCCGAGTACACAGTTATTTCGTAGTGCATTTCTTTTAGACAATAAATGAAAATTAAAAAAATCCCACCTGCGCTTTCTCAATAATATTTTTACAGTGTGTTGTACTACTTTTGGGACAAATTATATCAAAATTATAGAAAACTTCATCAGCTCTAACTCAAAATATGAACAATCTTATGTTAAGGGGGTCTTGAAATCTTTTGACAGCTTCCGAAGTGCTAATTTTTGACCTTTTTCAGCTGGACCTAATCACTACTTTGCATTAATATTTATGACCCAACTTTTTTTACAGTGTCATTTCACCCCCCAACTTGCTATATGAGGCATAAAACATGGAGAAATAAATTTGGAAGGGGTATAACAAAAATTGGCAAGTAACACACTGTCCACACTAAGGACTATATTCGTGGACAACGAAAATCAAAGGACGATAACTGTGTACTCGGACCTAATAGGATAGAAAAAGTTGACCAATCTTAATAAAACTTGGTATGACTAAAGCTTAATATATTACAAGACTGCTTACAAAGTTTCATAGCAATAGGATATATATTATAGACAATATGATTAATTCTATATTCAACTCTGCGTGTTAAATTTAGACGTTAAAATTGAGAAATTTCAACTATCAACATTTGGGGCTTTTAAAATTTAAATATTGCAAAAAAAAACTTTTAAAATGCCTTAATATATAATATATCATGTATTTAAAGCAATAGAGTACTCATTTGTTATATCAGACTTAGCATAATTTTTCAAAAGTCAAATTTATATGAGCCTGTGCCTAAAAATGGAGGTTTTCCAATGAAGGGGGCCTTACATGAAGATGTAATATTTTCCAGCAATTTTAAATTTGTGAAGCTTTTTGATTATAAATAATCCTTACATATGTATTTAATGTACTTTAAATGGAAAGAAAACTTACAAATAACATATCATATTAGTTTAAAAGGGTCTTAGGCCAAGTAAGACTAAAAATAATTTAGGGTCAATTTAGGCCATAGCACATATTTACATTTAAAAATGCATATTGAAGCTATAGGAAATAAAAATTTGTGTCTTTTCTATCATTTCTATACTCAGGTGACATGATACAATAAATCTGAGCACAAAAAGGCTCTTACATTCAACTTTTTTAGCAGACAGTATGGTCTTATACAAAGATTTTTCACTTTTTAGTGAAAAACTTGCATGCAATTTTAGTCTCAACAGGCTTATATTTGAACCACATGCTATCCTACAGAAGTAAAGAAAGATATTATGTGAAATGAAACAGGTACAAAAGACATAGTTAAGTGCTTTTTATACAAATTTAGTGAGATATTTATTATGGACTTCAACTTTTATGTGCCATGCTCCTCACATTTAACTTGATCCAAACAGGGCGTTAGACGAGGGTCATTTATACAACACATTTTGCTCATATTTTCTGAGATAATCTTCTTTTCTGTAGATTCAGAGTTCACAAATGAGTAATAAAACTGGATTAAAGCATAGAAACACAAAAATTGACACATGAAAACATGTCAGATAGAAAGTCAGAATGCCACTTATGCATCAAAATTGAAAAAGCTATGAAATGCTTATTTTGACCATATAATGCCAAAATTGGTCATTTTTGCAGAAATTCTATCAAATAAAAGTTTAAATCCTTTAGTTTTATGCTATTTGACAAATTGGCACCATCAAATCATTCAGGGAAGTTGACAAAGTACAGATTCTATATTTCCTGATTTCACCTCTTAGGTCCGAGTACACAGTTATTTCGTAGTGCATTTCTTTTAGACAATAAATGAAAATTAAAAAAATCCCACCTGCGCTTTCTCAATAATATTTTTACAGTGTGTTGTACTACTTTTGGGACAAATTATATCAAAATTATAGAAAACTTCATCAGCTCTAACTCAAAATATGAACAATCTTATGTTAAGGGGGTCTTGAAATCTTTTGACAGCTTCCGAAGTGCTAATTTTTGACCTTTTTCAGCTGGACCTAATCACTACTTTGCATTAATATTTATGACCCAACTTTTTTTACAGTGTCATTTCACCCCCCAACTTGCTATATGAGGCATAAAACATGGAGAAATAAATTTGGAAGGGGTATAACAAAAATTGGCAAGTAACACACTGTCCACACTAAGGACTATATTCGTGGACAACGAAAATCAAAGGACGATAACTGTGTACTCGGACCTAATAGGATAGAAAAAGTTGACCAATCTTAATAAAACTTGGTATGACTAAAGCTTAATATATTACAAGACTGCTTACAAAGTTTCATAGCAATAGGATATATATTATAGACAATATGATTAATTCTATATTCAACTCTGCGTGTTAAATTTAGACGTTAAAATTGAGAAATTTCAACTATCAACATTTGGGGCTTTTAAAATTTAAATATTGCAAAAAAAAACTTTTAAAATGCCTTAATATATAATATATCATGTATTTAAAGCAATAGAGTACTCATTTGTTATATCAGACTTAGCATAATTTTTCAAAAGTCAAATTTATATGAGCCTGTGCCTAAAAATGGAGGTTTTCCAATGAAGGGGGCCTTACATGAAGATGTAATATTTTCCAGCAATTTTAAATTTGTGAAGCTTTTTGATTATAAATAATCCTTACATATGTATTTAATGTACTTTAAATGGAAAGAAAACTTACAAATAACATATCATATTAGTTTAAAAGGGTCTTAGGCCAAGTAAGACTAAAAATAATTTAGGGTCAATTTAGGCCATAGCACATATTTACATTTAAAAATGCATATTGAAGCTATAGGAAATAAAAATTTGTGTCTTTTCTATCATTTCTATACTCAGGTGACATGATACAATAAATCTGAGCACAAAAAGGCTCTTACATTCAACTTTTTTAGCAGACAGTATGGTCTTATACAAAGATTTTTCACTTTTTAGTGAAAAACTTGCATGCAATTTTAGTCTCAACAGGCTTATATTTGAACCACATGCTATCCTACAGAAGTAAAGAAAGATATTATGTGAAATGAAACAGGTACAAAAGACATAGTTAAGTGCTTTTTATACAAATTTAGTGAGATATTTATTATGGACTTCAACTTTTATGTGCCATGCTCCTCACATTTAACTTGATCCAAACAGGGCGTTAGACGAGGGTCATTTATACAACACATTTTGCTCATATTTTCTGAGATAATCTTCTTTTCTGTAGATTCAGAGTTCACAAATGAGTAATAAAACTGGATTAAAGCATAGAAACACAAAAATTGACACATGAAAACATGTCAGATAGAAAGTCAGAATGCCACTTATGCATCAAAATTGAAAAAGCTATGAAATGCTTATTTTGACCATATAATGCCAAAATTGGTCATTTTTGCAGAAATTCTATCAAATAAAAGTTTAAATCCTTTAGTTTTATGCTATTTGACAAATTGGCACCATCAAATCATTCAGGGAAGTTGACAAAGTACAGATTCTATATTTCCTGATTTCACCTCTTAGGTCCGAGTACACAGTTATTTCGTAGTGCATTTCTTTTAGACAATAAATGAAAATTAAAAAAATCCCACCTGCGCTTTCTCAATAATATTTTTACAGTGTGTTGTACTACTTTTGGGACAAATTATATCAAAATTATAGAAAACTTCATCAGCTCTAACTCAAAATATGAACAATCTTATGTTAAGGGGGTCTTGAAATCTTTTGACAGCTTCCGAAGTGCTAATTTTTGACCTTTTTCAGCTGGACCTAATCACTACTTTGCATTAATATTTATGACCCAACTTTTTTTACAGTGTCATTTCACCCCCCAACTTGCTATATGAGGCATAAAACATGGAGAAATAAATTTGGAAGGGGTATAACAAAAATTGGCAAGTAACACACTGTCCACACTAAGGACTATATTCGTGGACAACGAAAATCAAAGGACGATAACTGTGTACTCGGACCTAATAGGATAGAAAAAGTTGACCAATCTTAATAAAACTTGGTATGACTAAAGCTTAATATATTACAAGACTGCTTACAAAGTTTCATAGCAATAGGATATATATTATAGACAATATGATTAATTCTATATTCAACTCTGCGTGTTAAATTTAGACGTTAAAATTGAGAAATTTCAACTATCAACATTTGGGGCTTTTAAAATTTAAATATTGCAAAAAAAAACTTTTAAAATGCCTTAATATATAATATATCATGTATTTAAAGCAATAGAGTACTCATTTGTTATATCAGACTTAGCATAATTTTTCAAAAGTCAAATTTATATGAGCCTGTGCCTAAAAATGGAGGTTTTCCAATGAAGGGGGCCTTACATGAAGATGTAATATTTTCCAGCAATTTTAAATTTGTGAAGCTTTTTGATTATAAATAATCCTTACATATGTATTTAATGTACTTTAAATGGAAAGAAAACTTACAAATAACATATCATATTAGTTTAAAAGGGTCTTAGGCCAAGTAAGACTAAAAATAATTTAGGGTCAATTTAGGCCATAGCACATATTTACATTTAAAAATGCATATTGAAGCTATAGGAAATAAAAATTTGTGTCTTTTCTATCATTTCTATACTCAGGTGACATGATACAATAAATCTGAGCACAAAAAGGCTCTTACATTCAACTTTTTTAGCAGACAGTATGGTCTTATACAAAGATTTTTCACTTTTTAGTGAAAAACTTGCATGCAATTTTAGTCTCAACAGGCTTATATTTGAACCACATGCTATCCTACAGAAGTAAAGAAAGATATTATGTGAAATGAAACAGGTACAAAAGACATAGTTAAGTGCTTTTTATACAAATTTAGTGAGATATTTATTATGGACTTCAACTTTTATGTGCCATGCTCCTCACATTTAACTTGATCCAAACAGGGCGTTAGACGAGGGTCATTTATACAACACATTTTGCTCATATTTTCTGAGATAATCTTCTTTTCTGTAGATTCAGAGTTCACAAATGAGTAATAAAACTGGATTAAAGCATAGAAACACAAAAATTGACACATGAAAACATGTCAGATAGAAAGTCAGAATGCCACTTATGCATCAAAATTGAAAAAGCTATGAAATGCTTATTTTGACCATATAATGCCAAAATTGGTCATTTTTGCAGAAATTCTATCAAATAAAAGTTTAAATCCTTTAGTTTTATGCTATTTGACAAATTGGCACCATCAAATCATTCAGGGAAGTTGACAAAGTACAGATTCTATATTTCCTGATTTCACCTCTTAGGTCCGAGTACACAGTTATTTCGTAGTGCATTTCTTTTAGACAATAAATGAAAATTAAAAAAATCCCACCTGCGCTTTCTCAATAATATTTTTACAGTGTGTTGTACTACTTTTGGGACAAATTATATCAAAATTATAGAAAACTTCATCAGCTCTAACTCAAAATATGAACAATCTTATGTTAAGGGGGTCTTGAAATCTTTTGACAGCTTCCGAAGTGCTAATTTTTGACCTTTTTCAGCTGGACCTAATCACTACTTTGCATTAATATTTATGACCCAACTTTTTTTACAGTGTCATTTCACCCCCCAACTTGCTATATGAGGCATAAAACATGGAGAAATAAATTTGGAAGGGGTATAACAAAAATTGGCAAGTAACACACTGTCCACACTAAGGACTATATTCGTGGACAACGAAAATCAAAGGACGATAACTGTGTACTCGGACCTAATAGGATAGAAAAAGTTGACCAATCTTAATAAAACTTGGTATGACTAAAGCTTAATATATTACAAGACTGCTTACAAAGTTTCATAGCAATAGGATATATATTATAGACAATATGATTAATTCTATATTCAACTCTGCGTGTTAAATTTAGACGTTAAAATTGAGAAATTTCAACTATCAACATTTGGGGCTTTTAAAATTTAAATATTGCAAAAAAAAACTTTTAAAATGCCTTAATATATAATATATCATGTATTTAAAGCAATAGAGTACTCATTTGTTATATCAGACTTAGCATAATTTTTCAAAAGTCAAATTTATATGAGCCTGTGCCTAAAAATGGAGGTTTTCCAATGAAGGGGGCCTTACATGAAGATGTAATATTTTCCAGCAATTTTAAATTTGTGAAGCTTTTTGATTATAAATAATCCTTACATATGTATTTAATGTACTTTAAATGGAAAGAAAACTTACAAATAACATATCATATTAGTTTAAAAGGGTCTTAGGCCAAGTAAGACTAAAAATAATTTAGGGTCAATTTAGGCCATAGCACATATTTACATTTAAAAATGCATATTGAAGCTATAGGAAATAAAAATTTGTGTCTTTTCTATCATTTCTATACTCAGGTGACATGATACAATAAATCTGAGCACAAAAAGGCTCTTACATTCAACTTTTTTAGCAGACAGTATGGTCTTATACAAAGATTTTTCACTTTTTAGTGAAAAACTTGCATGCAATTTTAGTCTCAACAGGCTTATATTTGAACCACATGCTATCCTACAGAAGTAAAGAAAGATATTATGTGAAATGAAACAGGTACAAAAGACATAGTTAAGTGCTTTTTATACAAATTTAGTGAGATATTTATTATGGACTTCAACTTTTATGTGCCATGCTCCTCACATTTAACTTGATCCAAACAGGGCGTTAGACGAGGGTCATTTATACAACACATTTTGCTCATATTTTCTGAGATAATCTTCTTTTCTGTAGATTCAGAGTTCACAAATGAGTAATAAAACTGGATTAAAGCATAGAAACACAAAAATTGACACATGAAAACATGTCAGATAGAAAGTCAGAATGCCACTTATGCATCAAAATTGAAAAAGCTATGAAATGCTTATTTTGACCATATAATGCCAAAATTGGTCATTTTTGCAGAAATTCTATCAAATAAAAGTTTAAATCCTTTAGTTTTATGCTATTTGACAAATTGGCACCATCAAATCATTCAGGGAAGTTGACAAAGTACAGATTCTATATTTCCTGATTTCACCTCTTAGGTCCGAGTACACAGTTATTTCGTAGTGCATTTCTTTTAGACAATAAATGAAAATTAAAAAAATCCCACCTGCGCTTTCTCAATAATATTTTTACAGTGTGTTGTACTACTTTTGGGACAAATTATATCAAAATTATAGAAAACTTCATCAGCTCTAACTCAAAATATGAACAATCTTATGTTAAGGGGGTCTTGAAATCTTTTGACAGCTTCCGAAGTGCTAATTTTTGACCTTTTTCAGCTGGACCTAATCACTACTTTGCATTAATATTTATGACCCAACTTTTTTTACAGTGTCATTTCACCCCCCAACTTGCTATATGAGGCATAAAACATGGAGAAATAAATTTGGAAGGGGTATAACAAAAATTGGCAAGTAACACACTGTCCACACTAAGGACTATATTCGTGGACAACGAAAATCAAAGGACGATAACTGTGTACTCGGACCTAATAGGATAGAAAAAGTTGACCAATCTTAATAAAACTTGGTATGACTAAAGCTTAATATATTACAAGACTGCTTACAAAGTTTCATAGCAATAGGATATATATTATAGACAATATGATTAATTCTATATTCAACTCTGCGTGTTAAATTTAGACGTTAAAATTGAGAAATTTCAACTATCAACATTTGGGGCTTTTAAAATTTAAATATTGCAAAAAAAAACTTTTAAAATGCCTTAATATATAATATATCATGTATTTAAAGCAATAGAGTACTCATTTGTTATATCAGACTTAGCATAATTTTTCAAAAGTCAAATTTATATGAGCCTGTGCCTAAAAATGGAGGTTTTCCAATGAAGGGGGCCTTACATGAAGATGTAATATTTTCCAGCAATTTTAAATTTGTGAAGCTTTTTGATTATAAATAATCCTTACATATGTATTTAATGTACTTTAAATGGAAAGAAAACTTACAAATAACATATCATATTAGTTTAAAAGGGTCTTAGGCCAAGTAAGACTAAAAATAATTTAGGGTCAATTTAGGCCATAGCACATATTTACATTTAAAAATGCATATTGAAGCTATAGGAAATAAAAATTTGTGTCTTTTCTATCATTTCTATACTCAGGTGACATGATACAATAAATCTGAGCACAAAAAGGCTCTTACATTCAACTTTTTTAGCAGACAGTATGGTCTTATACAAAGATTTTTCACTTTTTAGTGAAAAACTTGCATGCAATTTTAGTCTCAACAGGCTTATATTTGAACCACATGCTATCCTACAGAAGTAAAGAAAGATATTATGTGAAATGAAACAGGTACAAAAGACATAGTTAAGTGCTTTTTATACAAATTTAGTGAGATATTTATTATGGACTTCAACTTTTATGTGCCATGCTCCTCACATTTAACTTGATCCAAACAGGGCGTTAGACGAGGGTCATTTATACAACACATTTTGCTCATATTTTCTGAGATAATCTTCTTTTCTGTAGATTCAGAGTTCACAAATGAGTAATAAAACTGGATTAAAGCATAGAAACACAAAAATTGACACATGAAAACATGTCAGATAGAAAGTCAGAATGCCACTTATGCATCAAAATTGAAAAAGCTATGAAATGCTTATTTTGACCATATAATGCCAAAATTGGTCATTTTTGCAGAAATTCTATCAAATAAAAGTTTAAATCCTTTAGTTTTATGCTATTTGACAAATTGGCACCATCAAATCATTCAGGGAAGTTGACAAAGTACAGATTCTATATTTCCTGATTTCACCTCTTAGGTCCGAGTACACAGTTATTTCGTAGTGCATTTCTTTTAGACAATAAATGAAAATTAAAAAAATCCCACCTGCGCTTTCTCAATAATATTTTTACAGTGTGTTGTACTACTTTTGGGACAAATTATATCAAAATTATAGAAAACTTCATCAGCTCTAACTCAAAATATGAACAATCTTATGTTAAGGGGGTCTTGAAATCTTTTGACAGCTTCCGAAGTGCTAATTTTTGACCTTTTTCAGCTGGACCTAATCACTACTTTGCATTAATATTTATGACCCAACTTTTTTTACAGTGTCATTTCACCCCCCAACTTGCTATATGAGGCATAAAACATGGAGAAATAAATTTGGAAGGGGTATAACAAAAATTGGCAAGTAACACACTGTCCACACTAAGGACTATATTCGTGGACAACGAAAATCAAAGGACGATAACTGTGTACTCGGACCTAATAGGATAGAAAAAGTTGACCAATCTTAATAAAACTTGGTATGACTAAAGCTTAATATATTACAAGACTGCTTACAAAGTTTCATAGCAATAGGATATATATTATAGACAATATGATTAATTCTATATTCAACTCTGCGTGTTAAATTTAGACGTTAAAATTGAGAAATTTCAACTATCAACATTTGGGGCTTTTAAAATTTAAATATTGCAAAAAAAAACTTTTAAAATGCCTTAATATATAATATATCATGTATTTAAAGCAATAGAGTACTCATTTGTTATATCAGACTTAGCATAATTTTTCAAAAGTCAAATTTATATGAGCCTGTGCCTAAAAATGGAGGTTTTCCAATGAAGGGGGCCTTACATGAAGATGTAATATTTTCCAGCAATTTTAAATTTGTGAAGCTTTTTGATTATAAATAATCCTTACATATGTATTTAATGTACTTTAAATGGAAAGAAAACTTACAAATAACATATCATATTAGTTTAAAAGGGTCTTAGGCCAAGTAAGACTAAAAATAATTTAGGGTCAATTTAGGCCATAGCACATATTTACATTTAAAAATGCATATTGAAGCTATAGGAAATAAAAATTTGTGTCTTTTCTATCATTTCTATACTCAGGTGACATGATACAATAAATCTGAGCACAAAAAGGCTCTTACATTCAACTTTTTTAGCAGACAGTATGGTCTTATACAAAGATTTTTCACTTTTTAGTGAAAAACTTGCATGCAATTTTAGTCTCAACAGGCTTATATTTGAACCACATGCTATCCTACAGAAGTAAAGAAAGATATTATGTGAAATGAAACAGGTACAAAAGACATAGTTAAGTGCTTTTTATACAAATTTAGTGAGATATTTATTATGGACTTCAACTTTTATGTGCCATGCTCCTCACATTTAACTTGATCCAAACAGGGCGTTAGACGAGGGTCATTTATACAACACATTTTGCTCATATTTTCTGAGATAATCTTCTTTTCTGTAGATTCAGAGTTCACAAATGAGTAATAAAACTGGATTAAAGCATAGAAACACAAAAATTGACACATGAAAACATGTCAGATAGAAAGTCAGAATGCCACTTATGCATCAAAATTGAAAAAGCTATGAAATGCTTATTTTGACCATATAATGCCAAAATTGGTCATTTTTGCAGAAATTCTATCAAATAAAAGTTTAAATCCTTTAGTTTTATGCTATTTGACAAATTGGCACCATCAAATCATTCAGGGAAGTTGACAAAGTACAGATTCTATATTTCCTGATTTCACCTCTTAGGTCCGAGTACACAGTTATTTCGTAGTGCATTTCTTTTAGACAATAAATGAAAATTAAAAAAATCCCACCTGCGCTTTCTCAATAATATTTTTACAGTGTGTTGTACTACTTTTGGGACAAATTATATCAAAATTATAGAAAACTTCATCAGCTCTAACTCAAAATATGAACAATCTTATGTTAAGGGGGTCTTGAAATCTTTTGACAGCTTCCGAAGTGCTAATTTTTGACCTTTTTCAGCTGGACCTAATCACTACTTTGCATTAATATTTATGACCCAACTTTTTTTACAGTGTCATTTCACCCCCCAACTTGCTATATGAGGCATAAAACATGGAGAAATAAATTTGGAAGGGGTATAACAAAAATTGGCAAGTAACACACTGTCCACACTAAGGACTATATTCGTGGACAACGAAAATCAAAGGACGATAACTGTGTACTCGGACCTAATAGGATAGAAAAAGTTGACCAATCTTAATAAAACTTGGTATGACTAAAGCTTAATATATTACAAGACTGCTTACAAAGTTTCATAGCAATAGGATATATATTATAGACAATATGATTAATTCTATATTCAACTCTGCGTGTTAAATTTAGACGTTAAAATTGAGAAATTTCAACTATCAACATTTGGGGCTTTTAAAATTTAAATATTGCAAAAAAAAACTTTTAAAATGCCTTAATATATAATATATCATGTATTTAAAGCAATAGAGTACTCATTTGTTATATCAGACTTAGCATAATTTTTCAAAAGTCAAATTTATATGAGCCTGTGCCTAAAAATGGAGGTTTTCCAATGAAGGGGGCCTTACATGAAGATGTAATATTTTCCAGCAATTTTAAATTTGTGAAGCTTTTTGATTATAAATAATCCTTACATATGTATTTAATGTACTTTAAATGGAAAGAAAACTTACAAATAACATATCATATTAGTTTAAAAGGGTCTTAGGCCAAGTAAGACTAAAAATAATTTAGGGTCAATTTAGGCCATAGCACATATTTACATTTAAAAATGCATATTGAAGCTATAGGAAATAAAAATTTGTGTCTTTTCTATCATTTCTATACTCAGGTGACATGATACAATAAATCTGAGCACAAAAAGGCTCTTACATTCAACTTTTTTAGCAGACAGTATGGTCTTATACAAAGATTTTTCACTTTTTAGTGAAAAACTTGCATGCAATTTTAGTCTCAACAGGCTTATATTTGAACCACATGCTATCCTACAGAAGTAAAGAAAGATATTATGTGAAATGAAACAGGTACAAAAGACATAGTTAAGTGCTTTTTATACAAATTTAGTGAGATATTTATTATGGACTTCAACTTTTATGTGCCATGCTCCTCACATTTAACTTGATCCAAACAGGGCGTTAGACGAGGGTCATTTATACAACACATTTTGCTCATATTTTCTGAGATAATCTTCTTTTCTGTAGATTCAGAGTTCACAAATGAGTAATAAAACTGGATTAAAGCATAGAAACACAAAAATTGACACATGAAAACATGTCAGATAGAAAGTCAGAATGCCACTTATGCATCAAAATTGAAAAAGCTATGAAATGCTTATTTTGACCATATAATGCCAAAATTGGTCATTTTTGCAGAAATTCTATCAAATAAAAGTTTAAATCCTTTAGTTTTATGCTATTTGACAAATTGGCACCATCAAATCATTCAGGGAAGTTGACAAAGTACAGATTCTATATTTCCTGATTTCACCTCTTAGGTCCGAGTACACAGTTATTTCGTAGTGCATTTCTTTTAGACAATAAATGAAAATTAAAAAAATCCCACCTGCGCTTTCTCAATAATATTTTTACAGTGTGTTGTACTACTTTTGGGACAAATTATATCAAAATTATAGAAAACTTCATCAGCTCTAACTCAAAATATGAACAATCTTATGTTAAGGGGGTCTTGAAATCTTTTGACAGCTTCCGAAGTGCTAATTTTTGACCTTTTTCAGCTGGACCTAATCACTACTTTGCATTAATATTTATGACCCAACTTTTTTTACAGTGTCATTTCACCCCCCAACTTGCTATATGAGGCATAAAACATGGAGAAATAAATTTGGAAGGGGTATAACAAAAATTGGCAAGTAACACACTGTCCACACTAAGGACTATATTCGTGGACAACGAAAATCAAAGGACGATAACTGTGTACTCGGACCTAATAGGATAGAAAAAGTTGACCAATCTTAATAAAACTTGGTATGACTAAAGCTTAATATATTACAAGACTGCTTACAAAGTTTCATAGCAATAGGATATATATTATAGACAATATGATTAATTCTATATTCAACTCTGCGTGTTAAATTTAGACGTTAAAATTGAGAAATTTCAACTATCAACATTTGGGGCTTTTAAAATTTAAATATTGCAAAAAAAAACTTTTAAAATGCCTTAATATATAATATATCATGTATTTAAAGCAATAGAGTACTCATTTGTTATATCAGACTTAGCATAATTTTTCAAAAGTCAAATTTATATGAGCCTGTGCCTAAAAATGGAGGTTTTCCAATGAAGGGGGCCTTACATGAAGATGTAATATTTTCCAGCAATTTTAAATTTGTGAAGCTTTTTGATTATAAATAATCCTTACATATGTATTTAATGTACTTTAAATGGAAAGAAAACTTACAAATAACATATCATATTAGTTTAAAAGGGTCTTAGGCCAAGTAAGACTAAAAATAATTTAGGGTCAATTTAGGCCATAGCACATATTTACATTTAAAAATGCATATTGAAGCTATAGGAAATAAAAATTTGTGTCTTTTCTATCATTTCTATACTCAGGTGACATGATACAATAAATCTGAGCACAAAAAGGCTCTTACATTCAACTTTTTTAGCAGACAGTATGGTCTTATACAAAGATTTTTCACTTTTTAGTGAAAAACTTGCATGCAATTTTAGTCTCAACAGGCTTATATTTGAACCACATGCTATCCTACAGAAGTAAAGAAAGATATTATGTGAAATGAAACAGGTACAAAAGACATAGTTAAGTGCTTTTTATACAAATTTAGTGAGATATTTATTATGGACTTCAACTTTTATGTGCCATGCTCCTCACATTTAACTTGATCCAAACAGGGCGTTAGACGAGGGTCATTTATACAACACATTTTGCTCATATTTTCTGAGATAATCTTCTTTTCTGTAGATTCAGAGTTCACAAATGAGTAATAAAACTGGATTAAAGCATAGAAACACAAAAATTGACACATGAAAACATGTCAGATAGAAAGTCAGAATGCCACTTATGCATCAAAATTGAAAAAGCTATGAAATGCTTATTTTGACCATATAATGCCAAAATTGGTCATTTTTGCAGAAATTCTATCAAATAAAAGTTTAAATCCTTTAGTTTTATGCTATTTGACAAATTGGCACCATCAAATCATTCAGGGAAGTTGACAAAGTACAGATTCTATATTTCCTGATTTCACCTCTTAGGTCCGAGTACACAGTTATTTCGTAGTGCATTTCTTTTAGACAATAAATGAAAATTAAAAAAATCCCACCTGCGCTTTCTCAATAATATTTTTACAGTGTGTTGTACTACTTTTGGGACAAATTATATCAAAATTATAGAAAACTTCATCAGCTCTAACTCAAAATATGAACAATCTTATGTTAAGGGGGTCTTGAAATCTTTTGACAGCTTCCGAAGTGCTAATTTTTGACCTTTTTCAGCTGGACCTAATCACTACTTTGCATTAATATTTATGACCCAACTTTTTTTACAGTGTCATTTCACCCCCCAACTTGCTATATGAGGCATAAAACATGGAGAAATAAATTTGGAAGGGGTATAACAAAAATTGGCAAGTAACACACTGTCCACACTAAGGACTATATTCGTGGACAACGAAAATCAAAGGACGATAACTGTGTACTCGGACCTAATAGGATAGAAAAAGTTGACCAATCTTAATAAAACTTGGTATGACTAAAGCTTAATATATTACAAGACTGCTTACAAAGTTTCATAGCAATAGGATATATATTATAGACAATATGATTAATTCTATATTCAACTCTGCGTGTTAAATTTAGACGTTAAAATTGAGAAATTTCAACTATCAACATTTGGGGCTTTTAAAATTTAAATATTGCAAAAAAAAACTTTTAAAATGCCTTAATATATAATATATCATGTATTTAAAGCAATAGAGTACTCATTTGTTATATCAGACTTAGCATAATTTTTCAAAAGTCAAATTTATATGAGCCTGTGCCTAAAAATGGAGGTTTTCCAATGAAGGGGGCCTTACATGAAGATGTAATATTTTCCAGCAATTTTAAATTTGTGAAGCTTTTTGATTATAAATAATCCTTACATATGTATTTAATGTACTTTAAATGGAAAGAAAACTTACAAATAACATATCATATTAGTTTAAAAGGGTCTTAGGCCAAGTAAGACTAAAAATAATTTAGGGTCAATTTAGGCCATAGCACATATTTACATTTAAAAATGCATATTGAAGCTATAGGAAATAAAAATTTGTGTCTTTTCTATCATTTCTATACTCAGGTGACATGATACAATAAATCTGAGCACAAAAAGGCTCTTACATTCAACTTTTTTAGCAGACAGTATGGTCTTATACAAAGATTTTTCACTTTTTAGTGAAAAACTTGCATGCAATTTTAGTCTCAACAGGCTTATATTTGAACCACATGCTATCCTACAGAAGTAAAGAAAGATATTATGTGAAATGAAACAGGTACAAAAGACATAGTTAAGTGCTTTTTATACAAATTTAGTGAGATATTTATTATGGACTTCAACTTTTATGTGCCATGCTCCTCACATTTAACTTGATCCAAACAGGGCGTTAGACGAGGGTCATTTATACAACACATTTTGCTCATATTTTCTGAGATAATCTTCTTTTCTGTAGATTCAGAGTTCACAAATGAGTAATAAAACTGGATTAAAGCATAGAAACACAAAAATTGACACATGAAAACATGTCAGATAGAAAGTCAGAATGCCACTTATGCATCAAAATTGAAAAAGCTATGAAATGCTTATTTTGACCATATAATGCCAAAATTGGTCATTTTTGCAGAAATTCTATCAAATAAAAGTTTAAATCCTTTAGTTTTATGCTATTTGACAAATTGGCACCATCAAATCATTCAGGGAAGTTGACAAAGTACAGATTCTATATTTCCTGATTTCACCTCTTAGGTCCGAGTACACAGTTATTTCGTAGTGCATTTCTTTTAGACAATAAATGAAAATTAAAAAAATCCCACCTGCGCTTTCTCAATAATATTTTTACAGTGTGTTGTACTACTTTTGGGACAAATTATATCAAAATTATAGAAAACTTCATCAGCTCTAACTCAAAATATGAACAATCTTATGTTAAGGGGGTCTTGAAATCTTTTGACAGCTTCCGAAGTGCTAATTTTTGACCTTTTTCAGCTGGACCTAATCACTACTTTGCATTAATATTTATGACCCAACTTTTTTTACAGTGTCATTTCACCCCCCAACTTGCTATATGAGGCATAAAACATGGAGAAATAAATTTGGAAGGGGTATAACAAAAATTGGCAAGTAACACACTGTCCACACTAAGGACTATATTCGTGGACAACGAAAATCAAAGGACGATAACTGTGTACTCGGACCTAATAGGATAGAAAAAGTTGACCAATCTTAATAAAACTTGGTATGACTAAAGCTTAATATATTACAAGACTGCTTACAAAGTTTCATAGCAATAGGATATATATTATAGACAATATGATTAATTCTATATTCAACTCTGCGTGTTAAATTTAGACGTTAAAATTGAGAAATTTCAACTATCAACATTTGGGGCTTTTAAAATTTAAATATTGCAAAAAAAAACTTTTAAAATGCCTTAATATATAATATATCATGTATTTAAAGCAATAGAGTACTCATTTGTTATATCAGACTTAGCATAATTTTTCAAAAGTCAAATTTATATGAGCCTGTGCCTAAAAATGGAGGTTTTCCAATGAAGGGGGCCTTACATGAAGATGTAATATTTTCCAGCAATTTTAAATTTGTGAAGCTTTTTGATTATAAATAATCCTTACATATGTATTTAATGTACTTTAAATGGAAAGAAAACTTACAAATAACATATCATATTAGTTTAAAAGGGTCTTAGGCCAAGTAAGACTAAAAATAATTTAGGGTCAATTTAGGCCATAGCACATATTTACATTTAAAAATGCATATTGAAGCTATAGGAAATAAAAATTTGTGTCTTTTCTATCATTTCTATACTCAGGTGACATGATACAATAAATCTGAGCACAAAAAGGCTCTTACATTCAACTTTTTTAGCAGACAGTATGGTCTTATACAAAGATTTTTCACTTTTTAGTGAAAAACTTGCATGCAATTTTAGTCTCAACAGGCTTATATTTGAACCACATGCTATCCTACAGAAGTAAAGAAAGATATTATGTGAAATGAAACAGGTACAAAAGACATAGTTAAGTGCTTTTTATACAAATTTAGTGAGATATTTATTATGGACTTCAACTTTTATGTGCCATGCTCCTCACATTTAACTTGATCCAAACAGGGCGTTAGACGAGGGTCATTTATACAACACATTTTGCTCATATTTTCTGAGATAATCTTCTTTTCTGTAGATTCAGAGTTCACAAATGAGTAATAAAACTGGATTAAAGCATAGAAACACAAAAATTGACACATGAAAACATGTCAGATAGAAAGTCAGAATGCCACTTATGCATCAAAATTGAAAAAGCTATGAAATGCTTATTTTGACCATATAATGCCAAAATTGGTCATTTTTGCAGAAATTCTATCAAATAAAAGTTTAAATCCTTTAGTTTTATGCTATTTGACAAATTGGCACCATCAAATCATTCAGGGAAGTTGACAAAGTACAGATTCTATATTTCCTGATTTCACCTCTTAGGTCCGAGTACACAGTTATTTCGTAGTGCATTTCTTTTAGACAATAAATGAAAATTAAAAAAATCCCACCTGCGCTTTCTCAATAATATTTTTACAGTGTGTTGTACTACTTTTGGGACAAATTATATCAAAATTATAGAAAACTTCATCAGCTCTAACTCAAAATATGAACAATCTTATGTTAAGGGGGTCTTGAAATCTTTTGACAGCTTCCGAAGTGCTAATTTTTGACCTTTTTCAGCTGGACCTAATCACTACTTTGCATTAATATTTATGACCCAACTTTTTTTACAGTGTCATTTCACCCCCCAACTTGCTATATGAGGCATAAAACATGGAGAAATAAATTTGGAAGGGGTATAACAAAAATTGGCAAGTAACACACTGTCCACACTAAGGACTATATTCGTGGACAACGAAAATCAAAGGACGATAACTGTGTACTCGGACCTAATAGGATAGAAAAAGTTGACCAATCTTAATAAAACTTGGTATGACTAAAGCTTAATATATTACAAGACTGCTTACAAAGTTTCATAGCAATAGGATATATATTATAGACAATATGATTAATTCTATATTCAACTCTGCGTGTTAAATTTAGACGTTAAAATTGAGAAATTTCAACTATCAACATTTGGGGCTTTTAAAATTTAAATATTGCAAAAAAAAACTTTTAAAATGCCTTAATATATAATATATCATGTATTTAAAGCAATAGAGTACTCATTTGTTATATCAGACTTAGCATAATTTTTCAAAAGTCAAATTTATATGAGCCTGTGCCTAAAAATGGAGGTTTTCCAATGAAGGGGGCCTTACATGAAGATGTAATATTTTCCAGCAATTTTAAATTTGTGAAGCTTTTTGATTATAAATAATCCTTACATATGTATTTAATGTACTTTAAATGGAAAGAAAACTTACAAATAACATATCATATTAGTTTAAAAGGGTCTTAGGCCAAGTAAGACTAAAAATAATTTAGGGTCAATTTAGGCCATAGCACATATTTACATTTAAAAATGCATATTGAAGCTATAGGAAATAAAAATTTGTGTCTTTTCTATCATTTCTATACTCAGGTGACATGATACAATAAATCTGAGCACAAAAAGGCTCTTACATTCAACTTTTTTAGCAGACAGTATGGTCTTATACAAAGATTTTTCACTTTTTAGTGAAAAACTTGCATGCAATTTTAGTCTCAACAGGCTTATATTTGAACCACATGCTATCCTACAGAAGTAAAGAAAGATATTATGTGAAATGAAACAGGTACAAAAGACATAGTTAAGTGCTTTTTATACAAATTTAGTGAGATATTTATTATGGACTTCAACTTTTATGTGCCATGCTCCTCACATTTAACTTGATCCAAACAGGGCGTTAGACGAGGGTCATTTATACAACACATTTTGCTCATATTTTCTGAGATAATCTTCTTTTCTGTAGATTCAGAGTTCACAAATGAGTAATAAAACTGGATTAAAGCATAGAAACACAAAAATTGACACATGAAAACATGTCAGATAGAAAGTCAGAATGCCACTTATGCATCAAAATTGAAAAAGCTATGAAATGCTTATTTTGACCATATAATGCCAAAATTGGTCATTTTTGCAGAAATTCTATCAAATAAAAGTTTAAATCCTTTAGTTTTATGCTATTTGACAAATTGGCACCATCAAATCATTCAGGGAAGTTGACAAAGTACAGATTCTATATTTCCTGATTTCACCTCTTAGGTCCGAGTACACAGTTATTTCGTAGTGCATTTCTTTTAGACAATAAATGAAAATTAAAAAAATCCCACCTGCGCTTTCTCAATAATATTTTTACAGTGTGTTGTACTACTTTTGGGACAAATTATATCAAAATTATAGAAAACTTCATCAGCTCTAACTCAAAATATGAACAATCTTATGTTAAGGGGGTCTTGAAATCTTTTGACAGCTTCCGAAGTGCTAATTTTTGACCTTTTTCAGCTGGACCTAATCACTACTTTGCATTAATATTTATGACCCAACTTTTTTTACAGTGTCATTTCACCCCCCAACTTGCTATATGAGGCATAAAACATGGAGAAATAAATTTGGAAGGGGTATAACAAAAATTGGCAAGTAACACACTGTCCACACTAAGGACTATATTCGTGGACAACGAAAATCAAAGGACGATAACTGTGTACTCGGACCTAATAGGATAGAAAAAGTTGACCAATCTTAATAAAACTTGGTATGACTAAAGCTTAATATATTACAAGACTGCTTACAAAGTTTCATAGCAATAGGATATATATTATAGACAATATGATTAATTCTATATTCAACTCTGCGTGTTAAATTTAGACGTTAAAATTGAGAAATTTCAACTATCAACATTTGGGGCTTTTAAAATTTAAATATTGCAAAAAAAAACTTTTAAAATGCCTTAATATATAATATATCATGTATTTAAAGCAATAGAGTACTCATTTGTTATATCAGACTTAGCATAATTTTTCAAAAGTCAAATTTATATGAGCCTGTGCCTAAAAATGGAGGTTTTCCAATGAAGGGGGCCTTACATGAAGATGTAATATTTTCCAGCAATTTTAAATTTGTGAAGCTTTTTGATTATAAATAATCCTTACATATGTATTTAATGTACTTTAAATGGAAAGAAAACTTACAAATAACATATCATATTAGTTTAAAAGGGTCTTAGGCCAAGTAAGACTAAAAATAATTTAGGGTCAATTTAGGCCATAGCACATATTTACATTTAAAAATGCATATTGAAGCTATAGGAAATAAAAATTTGTGTCTTTTCTATCATTTCTATACTCAGGTGACATGATACAATAAATCTGAGCACAAAAAGGCTCTTACATTCAACTTTTTTAGCAGACAGTATGGTCTTATACAAAGATTTTTCACTTTTTAGTGAAAAACTTGCATGCAATTTTAGTCTCAACAGGCTTATATTTGAACCACATGCTATCCTACAGAAGTAAAGAAAGATATTATGTGAAATGAAACAGGTACAAAAGACATAGTTAAGTGCTTTTTATACAAATTTAGTGAGATATTTATTATGGACTTCAACTTTTATGTGCCATGCTCCTCACATTTAACTTGATCCAAACAGGGCGTTAGACGAGGGTCATTTATACAACACATTTTGCTCATATTTTCTGAGATAATCTTCTTTTCTGTAGATTCAGAGTTCACAAATGAGTAATAAAACTGGATTAAAGCATAGAAACACAAAAATTGACACATGAAAACATGTCAGATAGAAAGTCAGAATGCCACTTATGCATCAAAATTGAAAAAGCTATGAAATGCTTATTTTGACCATATAATGCCAAAATTGGTCATTTTTGCAGAAATTCTATCAAATAAAAGTTTAAATCCTTTAGTTTTATGCTATTTGACAAATTGGCACCATCAAATCATTCAGGGAAGTTGACAAAGTACAGATTCTATATTTCCTGATTTCACCTCTTAGGTCCGAGTACACAGTTATTTCGTAGTGCATTTCTTTTAGACAATAAATGAAAATTAAAAAAATCCCACCTGCGCTTTCTCAATAATATTTTTACAGTGTGTTGTACTACTTTTGGGACAAATTATATCAAAATTATAGAAAACTTCATCAGCTCTAACTCAAAATATGAACAATCTTATGTTAAGGGGGTCTTGAAATCTTTTGACAGCTTCCGAAGTGCTAATTTTTGACCTTTTTCAGCTGGACCTAATCACTACTTTGCATTAATATTTATGACCCAACTTTTTTTACAGTGTCATTTCACCCCCCAACTTGCTATATGAGGCATAAAACATGGAGAAATAAATTTGGAAGGGGTATAACAAAAATTGGCAAGTAACACACTGTCCACACTAAGGACTATATTCGTGGACAACGAAAATCAAAGGACGATAACTGTGTACTCGGACCTAATAGGATAGAAAAAGTTGACCAATCTTAATAAAACTTGGTATGACTAAAGCTTAATATATTACAAGACTGCTTACAAAGTTTCATAGCAATAGGATATATATTATAGACAATATGATTAATTCTATATTCAACTCTGCGTGTTAAATTTAGACGTTAAAATTGAGAAATTTCAACTATCAACATTTGGGGCTTTTAAAATTTAAATATTGCAAAAAAAAACTTTTAAAATGCCTTAATATATAATATATCATGTATTTAAAGCAATAGAGTACTCATTTGTTATATCAGACTTAGCATAATTTTTCAAAAGTCAAATTTATATGAGCCTGTGCCTAAAAATGGAGGTTTTCCAATGAAGGGGGCCTTACATGAAGATGTAATATTTTCCAGCAATTTTAAATTTGTGAAGCTTTTTGATTATAAATAATCCTTACATATGTATTTAATGTACTTTAAATGGAAAGAAAACTTACAAATAACATATCATATTAGTTTAAAAGGGTCTTAGGCCAAGTAAGACTAAAAATAATTTAGGGTCAATTTAGGCCATAGCACATATTTACATTTAAAAATGCATATTGAAGCTATAGGAAATAAAAATTTGTGTCTTTTCTATCATTTCTATACTCAGGTGACATGATACAATAAATCTGAGCACAAAAAGGCTCTTACATTCAACTTTTTTAGCAGACAGTATGGTCTTATACAAAGATTTTTCACTTTTTAGTGAAAAACTTGCATGCAATTTTAGTCTCAACAGGCTTATATTTGAACCACATGCTATCCTACAGAAGTAAAGAAAGATATTATGTGAAATGAAACAGGTACAAAAGACATAGTTAAGTGCTTTTTATACAAATTTAGTGAGATATTTATTATGGACTTCAACTTTTATGTGCCATGCTCCTCACATTTAACTTGATCCAAACAGGGCGTTAGACGAGGGTCATTTATACAACACATTTTGCTCATATTTTCTGAGATAATCTTCTTTTCTGTAGATTCAGAGTTCACAAATGAGTAATAAAACTGGATTAAAGCATAGAAACACAAAAATTGACACATGAAAACATGTCAGATAGAAAGTCAGAATGCCACTTATGCATCAAAATTGAAAAAGCTATGAAATGCTTATTTTGACCATATAATGCCAAAATTGGTCATTTTTGCAGAAATTCTATCAAATAAAAGTTTAAATCCTTTAGTTTTATGCTATTTGACAAATTGGCACCATCAAATCATTCAGGGAAGTTGACAAAGTACAGATTCTATATTTCCTGATTTCACCTCTTAGGTCCGAGTACACAGTTATTTCGTAGTGCATTTCTTTTAGACAATAAATGAAAATTAAAAAAATCCCACCTGCGCTTTCTCAATAATATTTTTACAGTGTGTTGTACTACTTTTGGGACAAATTATATCAAAATTATAGAAAACTTCATCAGCTCTAACTCAAAATATGAACAATCTTATGTTAAGGGGGTCTTGAAATCTTTTGACAGCTTCCGAAGTGCTAATTTTTGACCTTTTTCAGCTGGACCTAATCACTACTTTGCATTAATATTTATGACCCAACTTTTTTTACAGTGTCATTTCACCCCCCAACTTGCTATATGAGGCATAAAACATGGAGAAATAAATTTGGAAGGGGTATAACAAAAATTGGCAAGTAACACACTGTCCACACTAAGGACTATATTCGTGGACAACGAAAATCAAAGGACGATAACTGTGTACTCGGACCTAATAGGATAGAAAAAGTTGACCAATCTTAATAAAACTTGGTATGACTAAAGCTTAATATATTACAAGACTGCTTACAAAGTTTCATAGCAATAGGATATATATTATAGACAATATGATTAATTCTATATTCAACTCTGCGTGTTAAATTTAGACGTTAAAATTGAGAAATTTCAACTATCAACATTTGGGGCTTTTAAAATTTAAATATTGCAAAAAAAAACTTTTAAAATGCCTTAATATATAATATATCATGTATTTAAAGCAATAGAGTACTCATTTGTTATATCAGACTTAGCATAATTTTTCAAAAGTCAAATTTATATGAGCCTGTGCCTAAAAATGGAGGTTTTCCAATGAAGGGGGCCTTACATGAAGATGTAATATTTTCCAGCAATTTTAAATTTGTGAAGCTTTTTGATTATAAATAATCCTTACATATGTATTTAATGTACTTTAAATGGAAAGAAAACTTACAAATAACATATCATATTAGTTTAAAAGGGTCTTAGGCCAAGTAAGACTAAAAATAATTTAGGGTCAATTTAGGCCATAGCACATATTTACATTTAAAAATGCATATTGAAGCTATAGGAAATAAAAATTTGTGTCTTTTCTATCATTTCTATACTCAGGTGACATGATACAATAAATCTGAGCACAAAAAGGCTCTTACATTCAACTTTTTTAGCAGACAGTATGGTCTTATACAAAGATTTTTCACTTTTTAGTGAAAAACTTGCATGCAATTTTAGTCTCAACAGGCTTATATTTGAACCACATGCTATCCTACAGAAGTAAAGAAAGATATTATGTGAAATGAAACAGGTACAAAAGACATAGTTAAGTGCTTTTTATACAAATTTAGTGAGATATTTATTATGGACTTCAACTTTTATGTGCCATGCTCCTCACATTTAACTTGATCCAAACAGGGCGTTAGACGAGGGTCATTTATACAACACATTTTGCTCATATTTTCTGAGATAATCTTCTTTTCTGTAGATTCAGAGTTCACAAATGAGTAATAAAACTGGATTAAAGCATAGAAACACAAAAATTGACACATGAAAACATGTCAGATAGAAAGTCAGAATGCCACTTATGCATCAAAATTGAAAAAGCTATGAAATGCTTATTTTGACCATATAATGCCAAAATTGGTCATTTTTGCAGAAATTCTATCAAATAAAAGTTTAAATCCTTTAGTTTTATGCTATTTGACAAATTGGCACCATCAAATCATTCAGGGAAGTTGACAAAGTACAGATTCTATATTTCCTGATTTCACCTCTTAGGTCCGAGTACACAGTTATTTCGTAGTGCATTTCTTTTAGACAATAAATGAAAATTAAAAAAATCCCACCTGCGCTTTCTCAATAATATTTTTACAGTGTGTTGTACTACTTTTGGGACAAATTATATCAAAATTATAGAAAACTTCATCAGCTCTAACTCAAAATATGAACAATCTTATGTTAAGGGGGTCTTGAAATCTTTTGACAGCTTCCGAAGTGCTAATTTTTGACCTTTTTCAGCTGGACCTAATCACTACTTTGCATTAATATTTATGACCCAACTTTTTTTACAGTGTCATTTCACCCCCCAACTTGCTATATGAGGCATAAAACATGGAGAAATAAATTTGGAAGGGGTATAACAAAAATTGGCAAGTAACACACTGTCCACACTAAGGACTATATTCGTGGACAACGAAAATCAAAGGACGATAACTGTGTACTCGGACCTAATAGGATAGAAAAAGTTGACCAATCTTAATAAAACTTGGTATGACTAAAGCTTAATATATTACAAGACTGCTTACAAAGTTTCATAGCAATAGGATATATATTATAGACAATATGATTAATTCTATATTCAACTCTGCGTGTTAAATTTAGACGTTAAAATTGAGAAATTTCAACTATCAACATTTGGGGCTTTTAAAATTTAAATATTGCAAAAAAAAACTTTTAAAATGCCTTAATATATAATATATCATGTATTTAAAGCAATAGAGTACTCATTTGTTATATCAGACTTAGCATAATTTTTCAAAAGTCAAATTTATATGAGCCTGTGCCTAAAAATGGAGGTTTTCCAATGAAGGGGGCCTTACATGAAGATGTAATATTTTCCAGCAATTTTAAATTTGTGAAGCTTTTTGATTATAAATAATCCTTACATATGTATTTAATGTACTTTAAATGGAAAGAAAACTTACAAATAACATATCATATTAGTTTAAAAGGGTCTTAGGCCAAGTAAGACTAAAAATAATTTAGGGTCAATTTAGGCCATAGCACATATTTACATTTAAAAATGCATATTGAAGCTATAGGAAATAAAAATTTGTGTCTTTTCTATCATTTCTATACTCAGGTGACATGATACAATAAATCTGAGCACAAAAAGGCTCTTACATTCAACTTTTTTAGCAGACAGTATGGTCTTATACAAAGATTTTTCACTTTTTAGTGAAAAACTTGCATGCAATTTTAGTCTCAACAGGCTTATATTTGAACCACATGCTATCCTACAGAAGTAAAGAAAGATATTATGTGAAATGAAACAGGTACAAAAGACATAGTTAAGTGCTTTTTATACAAATTTAGTGAGATATTTATTATGGACTTCAACTTTTATGTGCCATGCTCCTCACATTTAACTTGATCCAAACAGGGCGTTAGACGAGGGTCATTTATACAACACATTTTGCTCATATTTTCTGAGATAATCTTCTTTTCTGTAGATTCAGAGTTCACAAATGAGTAATAAAACTGGATTAAAGCATAGAAACACAAAAATTGACACATGAAAACATGTCAGATAGAAAGTCAGAATGCCACTTATGCATCAAAATTGAAAAAGCTATGAAATGCTTATTTTGACCATATAATGCCAAAATTGGTCATTTTTGCAGAAATTCTATCAAATAAAAGTTTAAATCCTTTAGTTTTATGCTATTTGACAAATTGGCACCATCAAATCATTCAGGGAAGTTGACAAAGTACAGATTCTATATTTCCTGATTTCACCTCTTAGGTCCGAGTACACAGTTATTTCGTAGTGCATTTCTTTTAGACAATAAATGAAAATTAAAAAAATCCCACCTGCGCTTTCTCAATAATATTTTTACAGTGTGTTGTACTACTTTTGGGACAAATTATATCAAAATTATAGAAAACTTCATCAGCTCTAACTCAAAATATGAACAATCTTATGTTAAGGGGGTCTTGAAATCTTTTGACAGCTTCCGAAGTGCTAATTTTTGACCTTTTTCAGCTGGACCTAATCACTACTTTGCATTAATATTTATGACCCAACTTTTTTTACAGTGTCATTTCACCCCCCAACTTGCTATATGAGGCATAAAACATGGAGAAATAAATTTGGAAGGGGTATAACAAAAATTGGCAAGTAACACACTGTCCACACTAAGGACTATATTCGTGGACAACGAAAATCAAAGGACGATAACTGTGTACTCGGACCTAATAGGATAGAAAAAGTTGACCAATCTTAATAAAACTTGGTATGACTAAAGCTTAATATATTACAAGACTGCTTACAAAGTTTCATAGCAATAGGATATATATTATAGACAATATGATTAATTCTATATTCAACTCTGCGTGTTAAATTTAGACGTTAAAATTGAGAAATTTCAACTATCAACATTTGGGGCTTTTAAAATTTAAATATTGCAAAAAAAAACTTTTAAAATGCCTTAATATATAATATATCATGTATTTAAAGCAATAGAGTACTCATTTGTTATATCAGACTTAGCATAATTTTTCAAAAGTCAAATTTATATGAGCCTGTGCCTAAAAATGGAGGTTTTCCAATGAAGGGGGCCTTACATGAAGATGTAATATTTTCCAGCAATTTTAAATTTGTGAAGCTTTTTGATTATAAATAATCCTTACATATGTATTTAATGTACTTTAAATGGAAAGAAAACTTACAAATAACATATCATATTAGTTTAAAAGGGTCTTAGGCCAAGTAAGACTAAAAATAATTTAGGGTCAATTTAGGCCATAGCACATATTTACATTTAAAAATGCATATTGAAGCTATAGGAAATAAAAATTTGTGTCTTTTCTATCATTTCTATACTCAGGTGACATGATACAATAAATCTGAGCACAAAAAGGCTCTTACATTCAACTTTTTTAGCAGACAGTATGGTCTTATACAAAGATTTTTCACTTTTTAGTGAAAAACTTGCATGCAATTTTAGTCTCAACAGGCTTATATTTGAACCACATGCTATCCTACAGAAGTAAAGAAAGATATTATGTGAAATGAAACAGGTACAAAAGACATAGTTAAGTGCTTTTTATACAAATTTAGTGAGATATTTATTATGGACTTCAACTTTTATGTGCCATGCTCCTCACATTTAACTTGATCCAAACAGGGCGTTAGACGAGGGTCATTTATACAACACATTTTGCTCATATTTTCTGAGATAATCTTCTTTTCTGTAGATTCAGAGTTCACAAATGAGTAATAAAACTGGATTAAAGCATAGAAACACAAAAATTGACACATGAAAACATGTCAGATAGAAAGTCAGAATGCCACTTATGCATCAAAATTGAAAAAGCTATGAAATGCTTATTTTGACCATATAATGCCAAAATTGGTCATTTTTGCAGAAATTCTATCAAATAAAAGTTTAAATCCTTTAGTTTTATGCTATTTGACAAATTGGCACCATCAAATCATTCAGGGAAGTTGACAAAGTACAGATTCTATATTTCCTGATTTCACCTCTTAGGTCCGAGTACACAGTTATTTCGTAGTGCATTTCTTTTAGACAATAAATGAAAATTAAAAAAATCCCACCTGCGCTTTCTCAATAATATTTTTACAGTGTGTTGTACTACTTTTGGGACAAATTATATCAAAATTATAGAAAACTTCATCAGCTCTAACTCAAAATATGAACAATCTTATGTTAAGGGGGTCTTGAAATCTTTTGACAGCTTCCGAAGTGCTAATTTTTGACCTTTTTCAGCTGGACCTAATCACTACTTTGCATTAATATTTATGACCCAACTTTTTTTACAGTGTCATTTCACCCCCCAACTTGCTATATGAGGCATAAAACATGGAGAAATAAATTTGGAAGGGGTATAACAAAAATTGGCAAGTAACACACTGTCCACACTAAGGACTATATTCGTGGACAACGAAAATCAAAGGACGATAACTGTGTACTCGGACCTAATAGGATAGAAAAAGTTGACCAATCTTAATAAAACTTGGTATGACTAAAGCTTAATATATTACAAGACTGCTTACAAAGTTTCATAGCAATAGGATATATATTATAGACAATATGATTAATTCTATATTCAACTCTGCGTGTTAAATTTAGACGTTAAAATTGAGAAATTTCAACTATCAACATTTGGGGCTTTTAAAATTTAAATATTGCAAAAAAAAACTTTTAAAATGCCTTAATATATAATATATCATGTATTTAAAGCAATAGAGTACTCATTTGTTATATCAGACTTAGCATAATTTTTCAAAAGTCAAATTTATATGAGCCTGTGCCTAAAAATGGAGGTTTTCCAATGAAGGGGGCCTTACATGAAGATGTAATATTTTCCAGCAATTTTAAATTTGTGAAGCTTTTTGATTATAAATAATCCTTACATATGTATTTAATGTACTTTAAATGGAAAGAAAACTTACAAATAACATATCATATTAGTTTAAAAGGGTCTTAGGCCAAGTAAGACTAAAAATAATTTAGGGTCAATTTAGGCCATAGCACATATTTACATTTAAAAATGCATATTGAAGCTATAGGAAATAAAAATTTGTGTCTTTTCTATCATTTCTATACTCAGGTGACATGATACAATAAATCTGAGCACAAAAAGGCTCTTACATTCAACTTTTTTAGCAGACAGTATGGTCTTATACAAAGATTTTTCACTTTTTAGTGAAAAACTTGCATGCAATTTTAGTCTCAACAGGCTTATATTTGAACCACATGCTATCCTACAGAAGTAAAGAAAGATATTATGTGAAATGAAACAGGTACAAAAGACATAGTTAAGTGCTTTTTATACAAATTTAGTGAGATATTTATTATGGACTTCAACTTTTATGTGCCATGCTCCTCACATTTAACTTGATCCAAACAGGGCGTTAGACGAGGGTCATTTATACAACACATTTTGCTCATATTTTCTGAGATAATCTTCTTTTCTGTAGATTCAGAGTTCACAAATGAGTAATAAAACTGGATTAAAGCATAGAAACACAAAAATTGACACATGAAAACATGTCAGATAGAAAGTCAGAATGCCACTTATGCATCAAAATTGAAAAAGCTATGAAATGCTTATTTTGACCATATAATGCCAAAATTGGTCATTTTTGCAGAAATTCTATCAAATAAAAGTTTAAATCCTTTAGTTTTATGCTATTTGACAAATTGGCACCATCAAATCATTCAGGGAAGTTGACAAAGTACAGATTCTATATTTCCTGATTTCACCTCTTAGGTCCGAGTACACAGTTATTTCGTAGTGCATTTCTTTTAGACAATAAATGAAAATTAAAAAAATCCCACCTGCGCTTTCTCAATAATATTTTTACAGTGTGTTGTACTACTTTTGGGACAAATTATATCAAAATTATAGAAAACTTCATCAGCTCTAACTCAAAATATGAACAATCTTATGTTAAGGGGGTCTTGAAATCTTTTGACAGCTTCCGAAGTGCTAATTTTTGACCTTTTTCAGCTGGACCTAATCACTACTTTGCATTAATATTTATGACCCAACTTTTTTTACAGTGTCATTTCACCCCCCAACTTGCTATATGAGGCATAAAACATGGAGAAATAAATTTGGAAGGGGTATAACAAAAATTGGCAAGTAACACACTGTCCACACTAAGGACTATATTCGTGGACAACGAAAATCAAAGGACGATAACTGTGTACTCGGACCTAATAGGATAGAAAAAGTTGACCAATCTTAATAAAACTTGGTATGACTAAAGCTTAATATATTACAAGACTGCTTACAAAGTTTCATAGCAATAGGATATATATTATAGACAATATGATTAATTCTATATTCAACTCTGCGTGTTAAATTTAGACGTTAAAATTGAGAAATTTCAACTATCAACATTTGGGGCTTTTAAAATTTAAATATTGCAAAAAAAAACTTTTAAAATGCCTTAATATATAATATATCATGTATTTAAAGCAATAGAGTACTCATTTGTTATATCAGACTTAGCATAATTTTTCAAAAGTCAAATTTATATGAGCCTGTGCCTAAAAATGGAGGTTTTCCAATGAAGGGGGCCTTACATGAAGATGTAATATTTTCCAGCAATTTTAAATTTGTGAAGCTTTTTGATTATAAATAATCCTTACATATGTATTTAATGTACTTTAAATGGAAAGAAAACTTACAAATAACATATCATATTAGTTTAAAAGGGTCTTAGGCCAAGTAAGACTAAAAATAATTTAGGGTCAATTTAGGCCATAGCACATATTTACATTTAAAAATGCATATTGAAGCTATAGGAAATAAAAATTTGTGTCTTTTCTATCATTTCTATACTCAGGTGACATGATACAATAAATCTGAGCACAAAAAGGCTCTTACATTCAACTTTTTTAGCAGACAGTATGGTCTTATACAAAGATTTTTCACTTTTTAGTGAAAAACTTGCATGCAATTTTAGTCTCAACAGGCTTATATTTGAACCACATGCTATCCTACAGAAGTAAAGAAAGATATTATGTGAAATGAAACAGGTACAAAAGACATAGTTAAGTGCTTTTTATACAAATTTAGTGAGATATTTATTATGGACTTCAACTTTTATGTGCCATGCTCCTCACATTTAACTTGATCCAAACAGGGCGTTAGACGAGGGTCATTTATACAACACATTTTGCTCATATTTTCTGAGATAATCTTCTTTTCTGTAGATTCAGAGTTCACAAATGAGTAATAAAACTGGATTAAAGCATAGAAACACAAAAATTGACACATGAAAACATGTCAGATAGAAAGTCAGAATGCCACTTATGCATCAAAATTGAAAAAGCTATGAAATGCTTATTTTGACCATATAATGCCAAAATTGGTCATTTTTGCAGAAATTCTATCAAATAAAAGTTTAAATCCTTTAGTTTTATGCTATTTGACAAATTGGCACCATCAAATCATTCAGGGAAGTTGACAAAGTACAGATTCTATATTTCCTGATTTCACCTCTTAGGTCCGAGTACACAGTTATTTCGTAGTGCATTTCTTTTAGACAATAAATGAAAATTAAAAAAATCCCACCTGCGCTTTCTCAATAATATTTTTACAGTGTGTTGTACTACTTTTGGGACAAATTATATCAAAATTATAGAAAACTTCATCAGCTCTAACTCAAAATATGAACAATCTTATGTTAAGGGGGTCTTGAAATCTTTTGACAGCTTCCGAAGTGCTAATTTTTGACCTTTTTCAGCTGGACCTAATCACTACTTTGCATTAATATTTATGACCCAACTTTTTTTACAGTGTCATTTCACCCCCCAACTTGCTATATGAGGCATAAAACATGGAGAAATAAATTTGGAAGGGGTATAACAAAAATTGGCAAGTAACACACTGTCCACACTAAGGACTATATTCGTGGACAACGAAAATCAAAGGACGATAACTGTGTACTCGGACCTAATAGGATAGAAAAAGTTGACCAATCTTAATAAAACTTGGTATGACTAAAGCTTAATATATTACAAGACTGCTTACAAAGTTTCATAGCAATAGGATATATATTATAGACAATATGATTAATTCTATATTCAACTCTGCGTGTTAAATTTAGACGTTAAAATTGAGAAATTTCAACTATCAACATTTGGGGCTTTTAAAATTTAAATATTGCAAAAAAAAACTTTTAAAATGCCTTAATATATAATATATCATGTATTTAAAGCAATAGAGTACTCATTTGTTATATCAGACTTAGCATAATTTTTCAAAAGTCAAATTTATATGAGCCTGTGCCTAAAAATGGAGGTTTTCCAATGAAGGGGGCCTTACATGAAGATGTAATATTTTCCAGCAATTTTAAATTTGTGAAGCTTTTTGATTATAAATAATCCTTACATATGTATTTAATGTACTTTAAATGGAAAGAAAACTTACAAATAACATATCATATTAGTTTAAAAGGGTCTTAGGCCAAGTAAGACTAAAAATAATTTAGGGTCAATTTAGGCCATAGCACATATTTACATTTAAAAATGCATATTGAAGCTATAGGAAATAAAAATTTGTGTCTTTTCTATCATTTCTATACTCAGGTGACATGATACAATAAATCTGAGCACAAAAAGGCTCTTACATTCAACTTTTTTAGCAGACAGTATGGTCTTATACAAAGATTTTTCACTTTTTAGTGAAAAACTTGCATGCAATTTTAGTCTCAACAGGCTTATATTTGAACCACATGCTATCCTACAGAAGTAAAGAAAGATATTATGTGAAATGAAACAGGTACAAAAGACATAGTTAAGTGCTTTTTATACAAATTTAGTGAGATATTTATTATGGACTTCAACTTTTATGTGCCATGCTCCTCACATTTAACTTGATCCAAACAGGGCGTTAGACGAGGGTCATTTATACAACACATTTTGCTCATATTTTCTGAGATAATCTTCTTTTCTGTAGATTCAGAGTTCACAAATGAGTAATAAAACTGGATTAAAGCATAGAAACACAAAAATTGACACATGAAAACATGTCAGATAGAAAGTCAGAATGCCACTTATGCATCAAAATTGAAAAAGCTATGAAATGCTTATTTTGACCATATAATGCCAAAATTGGTCATTTTTGCAGAAATTCTATCAAATAAAAGTTTAAATCCTTTAGTTTTATGCTATTTGACAAATTGGCACCATCAAATCATTCAGGGAAGTTGACAAAGTACAGATTCTATATTTCCTGATTTCACCTCTTAGGTCCGAGTACACAGTTATTTCGTAGTGCATTTCTTTTAGACAATAAATGAAAATTAAAAAAATCCCACCTGCGCTTTCTCAATAATATTTTTACAGTGTGTTGTACTACTTTTGGGACAAATTATATCAAAATTATAGAAAACTTCATCAGCTCTAACTCAAAATATGAACAATCTTATGTTAAGGGGGTCTTGAAATCTTTTGACAGCTTCCGAAGTGCTAATTTTTGACCTTTTTCAGCTGGACCTAATCACTACTTTGCATTAATATTTATGACCCAACTTTTTTTACAGTGTCATTTCACCCCCCAACTTGCTATATGAGGCATAAAACATGGAGAAATAAATTTGGAAGGGGTATAACAAAAATTGGCAAGTAACACACTGTCCACACTAAGGACTATATTCGTGGACAACGAAAATCAAAGGACGATAACTGTGTACTCGGACCTAATAGGATAGAAAAAGTTGACCAATCTTAATAAAACTTGGTATGACTAAAGCTTAATATATTACAAGACTGCTTACAAAGTTTCATAGCAATAGGATATATATTATAGACAATATGATTAATTCTATATTCAACTCTGCGTGTTAAATTTAGACGTTAAAATTGAGAAATTTCAACTATCAACATTTGGGGCTTTTAAAATTTAAATATTGCAAAAAAAAACTTTTAAAATGCCTTAATATATAATATATCATGTATTTAAAGCAATAGAGTACTCATTTGTTATATCAGACTTAGCATAATTTTTCAAAAGTCAAATTTATATGAGCCTGTGCCTAAAAATGGAGGTTTTCCAATGAAGGGGGCCTTACATGAAGATGTAATATTTTCCAGCAATTTTAAATTTGTGAAGCTTTTTGATTATAAATAATCCTTACATATGTATTTAATGTACTTTAAATGGAAAGAAAACTTACAAATAACATATCATATTAGTTTAAAAGGGTCTTAGGCCAAGTAAGACTAAAAATAATTTAGGGTCAATTTAGGCCATAGCACATATTTACATTTAAAAATGCATATTGAAGCTATAGGAAATAAAAATTTGTGTCTTTTCTATCATTTCTATACTCAGGTGACATGATACAATAAATCTGAGCACAAAAAGGCTCTTACATTCAACTTTTTTAGCAGACAGTATGGTCTTATACAAAGATTTTTCACTTTTTAGTGAAAAACTTGCATGCAATTTTAGTCTCAACAGGCTTATATTTGAACCACATGCTATCCTACAGAAGTAAAGAAAGATATTATGTGAAATGAAACAGGTACAAAAGACATAGTTAAGTGCTTTTTATACAAATTTAGTGAGATATTTATTATGGACTTCAACTTTTATGTGCCATGCTCCTCACATTTAACTTGATCCAAACAGGGCGTTAGACGAGGGTCATTTATACAACACATTTTGCTCATATTTTCTGAGATAATCTTCTTTTCTGTAGATTCAGAGTTCACAAATGAGTAATAAAACTGGATTAAAGCATAGAAACACAAAAATTGACACATGAAAACATGTCAGATAGAAAGTCAGAATGCCACTTATGCATCAAAATTGAAAAAGCTATGAAATGCTTATTTTGACCATATAATGCCAAAATTGGTCATTTTTGCAGAAATTCTATCAAATAAAAGTTTAAATCCTTTAGTTTTATGCTATTTGACAAATTGGCACCATCAAATCATTCAGGGAAGTTGACAAAGTACAGATTCTATATTTCCTGATTTCACCTCTTAGGTCCGAGTACACAGTTATTTCGTAGTGCATTTCTTTTAGACAATAAATGAAAATTAAAAAAATCCCACCTGCGCTTTCTCAATAATATTTTTACAGTGTGTTGTACTACTTTTGGGACAAATTATATCAAAATTATAGAAAACTTCATCAGCTCTAACTCAAAATATGAACAATCTTATGTTAAGGGGGTCTTGAAATCTTTTGACAGCTTCCGAAGTGCTAATTTTTGACCTTTTTCAGCTGGACCTAATCACTACTTTGCATTAATATTTATGACCCAACTTTTTTTACAGTGTCATTTCACCCCCCAACTTGCTATATGAGGCATAAAACATGGAGAAATAAATTTGGAAGGGGTATAACAAAAATTGGCAAGTAACACACTGTCCACACTAAGGACTATATTCGTGGACAACGAAAATCAAAGGACGATAACTGTGTACTCGGACCTAATAGGATAGAAAAAGTTGACCAATCTTAATAAAACTTGGTATGACTAAAGCTTAATATATTACAAGACTGCTTACAAAGTTTCATAGCAATAGGATATATATTATAGACAATATGATTAATTCTATATTCAACTCTGCGTGTTAAATTTAGACGTTAAAATTGAGAAATTTCAACTATCAACATTTGGGGCTTTTAAAATTTAAATATTGCAAAAAAAAACTTTTAAAATGCCTTAATATATAATATATCATGTATTTAAAGCAATAGAGTACTCATTTGTTATATCAGACTTAGCATAATTTTTCAAAAGTCAAATTTATATGAGCCTGTGCCTAAAAATGGAGGTTTTCCAATGAAGGGGGCCTTACATGAAGATGTAATATTTTCCAGCAATTTTAAATTTGTGAAGCTTTTTGATTATAAATAATCCTTACATATGTATTTAATGTACTTTAAATGGAAAGAAAACTTACAAATAACATATCATATTAGTTTAAAAGGGTCTTAGGCCAAGTAAGACTAAAAATAATTTAGGGTCAATTTAGGCCATAGCACATATTTACATTTAAAAATGCATATTGAAGCTATAGGAAATAAAAATTTGTGTCTTTTCTATCATTTCTATACTCAGGTGACATGATACAATAAATCTGAGCACAAAAAGGCTCTTACATTCAACTTTTTTAGCAGACAGTATGGTCTTATACAAAGATTTTTCACTTTTTAGTGAAAAACTTGCATGCAATTTTAGTCTCAACAGGCTTATATTTGAACCACATGCTATCCTACAGAAGTAAAGAAAGATATTATGTGAAATGAAACAGGTACAAAAGACATAGTTAAGTGCTTTTTATACAAATTTAGTGAGATATTTATTATGGACTTCAACTTTTATGTGCCATGCTCCTCACATTTAACTTGATCCAAACAGGGCGTTAGACGAGGGTCATTTATACAACACATTTTGCTCATATTTTCTGAGATAATCTTCTTTTCTGTAGATTCAGAGTTCACAAATGAGTAATAAAACTGGATTAAAGCATAGAAACACAAAAATTGACACATGAAAACATGTCAGATAGAAAGTCAGAATGCCACTTATGCATCAAAATTGAAAAAGCTATGAAATGCTTATTTTGACCATATAATGCCAAAATTGGTCATTTTTGCAGAAATTCTATCAAATAAAAGTTTAAATCCTTTAGTTTTATGCTATTTGACAAATTGGCACCATCAAATCATTCAGGGAAGTTGACAAAGTACAGATTCTATATTTCCTGATTTCACCTCTTAGGTCCGAGTACACAGTTATTTCGTAGTGCATTTCTTTTAGACAATAAATGAAAATTAAAAAAATCCCACCTGCGCTTTCTCAATAATATTTTTACAGTGTGTTGTACTACTTTTGGGACAAATTATATCAAAATTATAGAAAACTTCATCAGCTCTAACTCAAAATATGAACAATCTTATGTTAAGGGGGTCTTGAAATCTTTTGACAGCTTCCGAAGTGCTAATTTTTGACCTTTTTCAGCTGGACCTAATCACTACTTTGCATTAATATTTATGACCCAACTTTTTTTACAGTGTCATTTCACCCCCCAACTTGCTATATGAGGCATAAAACATGGAGAAATAAATTTGGAAGGGGTATAACAAAAATTGGCAAGTAACACACTGTCCACACTAAGGACTATATTCGTGGACAACGAAAATCAAAGGACGATAACTGTGTACTCGGACCTAATAGGATAGAAAAAGTTGACCAATCTTAATAAAACTTGGTATGACTAAAGCTTAATATATTACAAGACTGCTTACAAAGTTTCATAGCAATAGGATATATATTATAGACAATATGATTAATTCTATATTCAACTCTGCGTGTTAAATTTAGACGTTAAAATTGAGAAATTTCAACTATCAACATTTGGGGCTTTTAAAATTTAAATATTGCAAAAAAAAACTTTTAAAATGCCTTAATATATAATATATCATGTATTTAAAGCAATAGAGTACTCATTTGTTATATCAGACTTAGCATAATTTTTCAAAAGTCAAATTTATATGAGCCTGTGCCTAAAAATGGAGGTTTTCCAATGAAGGGGGCCTTACATGAAGATGTAATATTTTCCAGCAATTTTAAATTTGTGAAGCTTTTTGATTATAAATAATCCTTACATATGTATTTAATGTACTTTAAATGGAAAGAAAACTTACAAATAACATATCATATTAGTTTAAAAGGGTCTTAGGCCAAGTAAGACTAAAAATAATTTAGGGTCAATTTAGGCCATAGCACATATTTACATTTAAAAATGCATATTGAAGCTATAGGAAATAAAAATTTGTGTCTTTTCTATCATTTCTATACTCAGGTGACATGATACAATAAATCTGAGCACAAAAAGGCTCTTACATTCAACTTTTTTAGCAGACAGTATGGTCTTATACAAAGATTTTTCACTTTTTAGTGAAAAACTTGCATGCAATTTTAGTCTCAACAGGCTTATATTTGAACCACATGCTATCCTACAGAAGTAAAGAAAGATATTATGTGAAATGAAACAGGTACAAAAGACATAGTTAAGTGCTTTTTATACAAATTTAGTGAGATATTTATTATGGACTTCAACTTTTATGTGCCATGCTCCTCACATTTAACTTGATCCAAACAGGGCGTTAGACGAGGGTCATTTATACAACACATTTTGCTCATATTTTCTGAGATAATCTTCTTTTCTGTAGATTCAGAGTTCACAAATGAGTAATAAAACTGGATTAAAGCATAGAAACACAAAAATTGACACATGAAAACATGTCAGATAGAAAGTCAGAATGCCACTTATGCATCAAAATTGAAAAAGCTATGAAATGCTTATTTTGACCATATAATGCCAAAATTGGTCATTTTTGCAGAAATTCTATCAAATAAAAGTTTAAATCCTTTAGTTTTATGCTATTTGACAAATTGGCACCATCAAATCATTCAGGGAAGTTGACAAAGTACAGATTCTATATTTCCTGATTTCACCTCTTAGGTCCGAGTACACAGTTATTTCGTAGTGCATTTCTTTTAGACAATAAATGAAAATTAAAAAAATCCCACCTGCGCTTTCTCAATAATATTTTTACAGTGTGTTGTACTACTTTTGGGACAAATTATATCAAAATTATAGAAAACTTCATCAGCTCTAACTCAAAATATGAACAATCTTATGTTAAGGGGGTCTTGAAATCTTTTGACAGCTTCCGAAGTGCTAATTTTTGACCTTTTTCAGCTGGACCTAATCACTACTTTGCATTAATATTTATGACCCAACTTTTTTTACAGTGTCATTTCACCCCCCAACTTGCTATATGAGGCATAAAACATGGAGAAATAAATTTGGAAGGGGTATAACAAAAATTGGCAAGTAACACACTGTCCACACTAAGGACTATATTCGTGGACAACGAAAATCAAAGGACGATAACTGTGTACTCGGACCTAATAGGATAGAAAAAGTTGACCAATCTTAATAAAACTTGGTATGACTAAAGCTTAATATATTACAAGACTGCTTACAAAGTTTCATAGCAATAGGATATATATTATAGACAATATGATTAATTCTATATTCAACTCTGCGTGTTAAATTTAGACGTTAAAATTGAGAAATTTCAACTATCAACATTTGGGGCTTTTAAAATTTAAATATTGCAAAAAAAAACTTTTAAAATGCCTTAATATATAATATATCATGTATTTAAAGCAATAGAGTACTCATTTGTTATATCAGACTTAGCATAATTTTTCAAAAGTCAAATTTATATGAGCCTGTGCCTAAAAATGGAGGTTTTCCAATGAAGGGGGCCTTACATGAAGATGTAATATTTTCCAGCAATTTTAAATTTGTGAAGCTTTTTGATTATAAATAATCCTTACATATGTATTTAATGTACTTTAAATGGAAAGAAAACTTACAAATAACATATCATATTAGTTTAAAAGGGTCTTAGGCCAAGTAAGACTAAAAATAATTTAGGGTCAATTTAGGCCATAGCACATATTTACATTTAAAAATGCATATTGAAGCTATAGGAAATAAAAATTTGTGTCTTTTCTATCATTTCTATACTCAGGTGACATGATACAATAAATCTGAGCACAAAAAGGCTCTTACATTCAACTTTTTTAGCAGACAGTATGGTCTTATACAAAGATTTTTCACTTTTTAGTGAAAAACTTGCATGCAATTTTAGTCTCAACAGGCTTATATTTGAACCACATGCTATCCTACAGAAGTAAAGAAAGATATTATGTGAAATGAAACAGGTACAAAAGACATAGTTAAGTGCTTTTTATACAAATTTAGTGAGATATTTATTATGGACTTCAACTTTTATGTGCCATGCTCCTCACATTTAACTTGATCCAAACAGGGCGTTAGACGAGGGTCATTTATACAACACATTTTGCTCATATTTTCTGAGATAATCTTCTTTTCTGTAGATTCAGAGTTCACAAATGAGTAATAAAACTGGATTAAAGCATAGAAACACAAAAATTGACACATGAAAACATGTCAGATAGAAAGTCAGAATGCCACTTATGCATCAAAATTGAAAAAGCTATGAAATGCTTATTTTGACCATATAATGCCAAAATTGGTCATTTTTGCAGAAATTCTATCAAATAAAAGTTTAAATCCTTTAGTTTTATGCTATTTGACAAATTGGCACCATCAAATCATTCAGGGAAGTTGACAAAGTACAGATTCTATATTTCCTGATTTCACCTCTTAGGTCCGAGTACACAGTTATTTCGTAGTGCATTTCTTTTAGACAATAAATGAAAATTAAAAAAATCCCACCTGCGCTTTCTCAATAATATTTTTACAGTGTGTTGTACTACTTTTGGGACAAATTATATCAAAATTATAGAAAACTTCATCAGCTCTAACTCAAAATATGAACAATCTTATGTTAAGGGGGTCTTGAAATCTTTTGACAGCTTCCGAAGTGCTAATTTTTGACCTTTTTCAGCTGGACCTAATCACTACTTTGCATTAATATTTATGACCCAACTTTTTTTACAGTGTCATTTCACCCCCCAACTTGCTATATGAGGCATAAAACATGGAGAAATAAATTTGGAAGGGGTATAACAAAAATTGGCAAGTAACACACTGTCCACACTAAGGACTATATTCGTGGACAACGAAAATCAAAGGACGATAACTGTGTACTCGGACCTAATAGGATAGAAAAAGTTGACCAATCTTAATAAAACTTGGTATGACTAAAGCTTAATATATTACAAGACTGCTTACAAAGTTTCATAGCAATAGGATATATATTATAGACAATATGATTAATTCTATATTCAACTCTGCGTGTTAAATTTAGACGTTAAAATTGAGAAATTTCAACTATCAACATTTGGGGCTTTTAAAATTTAAATATTGCAAAAAAAAACTTTTAAAATGCCTTAATATATAATATATCATGTATTTAAAGCAATAGAGTACTCATTTGTTATATCAGACTTAGCATAATTTTTCAAAAGTCAAATTTATATGAGCCTGTGCCTAAAAATGGAGGTTTTCCAATGAAGGGGGCCTTACATGAAGATGTAATATTTTCCAGCAATTTTAAATTTGTGAAGCTTTTTGATTATAAATAATCCTTACATATGTATTTAATGTACTTTAAATGGAAAGAAAACTTACAAATAACATATCATATTAGTTTAAAAGGGTCTTAGGCCAAGTAAGACTAAAAATAATTTAGGGTCAATTTAGGCCATAGCACATATTTACATTTAAAAATGCATATTGAAGCTATAGGAAATAAAAATTTGTGTCTTTTCTATCATTTCTATACTCAGGTGACATGATACAATAAATCTGAGCACAAAAAGGCTCTTACATTCAACTTTTTTAGCAGACAGTATGGTCTTATACAAAGATTTTTCACTTTTTAGTGAAAAACTTGCATGCAATTTTAGTCTCAACAGGCTTATATTTGAACCACATGCTATCCTACAGAAGTAAAGAAAGATATTATGTGAAATGAAACAGGTACAAAAGACATAGTTAAGTGCTTTTTATACAAATTTAGTGAGATATTTATTATGGACTTCAACTTTTATGTGCCATGCTCCTCACATTTAACTTGATCCAAACAGGGCGTTAGACGAGGGTCATTTATACAACACATTTTGCTCATATTTTCTGAGATAATCTTCTTTTCTGTAGATTCAGAGTTCACAAATGAGTAATAAAACTGGATTAAAGCATAGAAACACAAAAATTGACACATGAAAACATGTCAGATAGAAAGTCAGAATGCCACTTATGCATCAAAATTGAAAAAGCTATGAAATGCTTATTTTGACCATATAATGCCAAAATTGGTCATTTTTGCAGAAATTCTATCAAATAAAAGTTTAAATCCTTTAGTTTTATGCTATTTGACAAATTGGCACCATCAAATCATTCAGGGAAGTTGACAAAGTACAGATTCTATATTTCCTGATTTCACCTCTTAGGTCCGAGTACACAGTTATTTCGTAGTGCATTTCTTTTAGACAATAAATGAAAATTAAAAAAATCCCACCTGCGCTTTCTCAATAATATTTTTACAGTGTGTTGTACTACTTTTGGGACAAATTATATCAAAATTATAGAAAACTTCATCAGCTCTAACTCAAAATATGAACAATCTTATGTTAAGGGGGTCTTGAAATCTTTTGACAGCTTCCGAAGTGCTAATTTTTGACCTTTTTCAGCTGGACCTAATCACTACTTTGCATTAATATTTATGACCCAACTTTTTTTACAGTGTCATTTCACCCCCCAACTTGCTATATGAGGCATAAAACATGGAGAAATAAATTTGGAAGGGGTATAACAAAAATTGGCAAGTAACACACTGTCCACACTAAGGACTATATTCGTGGACAACGAAAATCAAAGGACGATAACTGTGTACTCGGACCGTATAAATCGCGTGAACCGCTCCATAGAAAAAATTTTTAAATTCATTTTTTTCTTCCTCTTTGTCTGTCGAATTAGATGATATTAACAAAAATATGGTTACCGACTTCTTTTTCCCTGTATCCCAACATTTTGGCAAAAAAAAAAACATCAAAATTCGTGACGTCGTAATTTTCATTACATGTATAGCGTCAAGTTCTCATGCTAATAATTTCGTTGATTATTCACGATGATTATGTGTTTCGTATTGATAGATTCTTTTTATCATAAGAGTCTGGATAATTATCATTATCATATACTTAGACTCAATAACATAAGATTTTTACCGTATGATAATAGCATTAAATTAACGTATATTCCATATTTTTCAAATTGGTGCTTAGCGGGCTGTTATGAAAAGTTTATCATAAAAAAAATTATACTTAGACTAAATAACATATAAATTTTACCGTATGATAATAGCATTAAATTGACGTAAATTCCATATTTTTTGAATTGGTGCTTAGCGGGCTGATATGAAAAGTTTATCACATGCTTCGATTGTTATCACATGCCTTTCCGTAACGTTATCACATGGCATTCCGGTAATACTCGGCCAATTCCGGAAAATACACCTCAGTGCTACGTTTTCAGTGAAAAACATTACAAAGTAGTGTACAAAACAATTACTTGAATACTGGAAAGTATATTGTTTAAAATAATAATAATAATAAAAAAAAAAACCAAACAAATTATTTAATAAATGCATTTTTTAAAGTTTTTCTGAAACATAATTTAGAAAGTTTCCAAACAATGATCATTATGTGTATTGTTGAATTATTTTTTTGTAGATTCGTCCATATTAAAATGTTTTTTTCCTCTCTCTGTTGAGGCATACGATAGAAAGATTTGATATTGAATGTTTTAAATTTTGGGTCCGACGGCCGTGAACTTTTTTACTCTTTAAACTTTGGGAACCACGTAAAAGGATCAATATATGAATCTGTTATTTTTCTCTACTGTTGAAGCATATGATAAAAAGATCATAACATGTCATTTTTCATATCGCATGTATTATCAGCCCTCGAGCAATATCAGCCCTCGAGCCATGCGGCTCTTGGGCTGATATTGAACCTAGGGCTGATAATACATGCGATATGAAAAATGCCATGTAATAATCTGATATTATCACATGCTTCGATTGTTATCACATGCCTTTCCGTAACGTTATCACATGGCATTCCGGTGATACTCGGCAAATTCCGGAAAATACACCTCAATGCTACGTTTTCAGTGAAAAAACATTACAAAGTAGTGTACATTACAATTATTAGAATACTGGAAAGTATATTGTTTAAATTAAAACTAAAAAAAAAAAAAAAAAAAAAAAAATATTAAATAAATGCATTTTTTTTTAAAGTTTCACTGAAACATAATTTAGAAAGTTTCTTTAAAATAAAAATTCCAAACAATTAATGTTCATTATGTATATTGTTGAATTATTTTTTGTCGATTCGTCCATATTAAAATGTTATTTTTTTCTCTATTGAGGCATATGATAGAAAGATTTCATATCGAAATGTATAAAATTTTTGGTCTGACGTCCGTGAACTTTTCACTCTTTGAACTTCTGTTTGGGAACCACGTAAAAGGATCAATCCATGAATCTGTTATTTTTCTACATTGTTGAAGCATATGATAAAAAGACCATAACATGTCATTTTTCATATCGCATGTATTATCAACCCTCGGTCAATATCAGCCCTCGAGCCATGGCGGCTCTTGGGCTGATATTGAACTTAGGGCTGATAATACATGCGATATGAAAAATGCCATGTAATAATCTGATATTATTTTTTTATTTAGTATTACCAATATTCTTTATTCTTTATATTTTAGCACCCCATTATACTTTTTTTCTTTTTTGCATTTCATTCTGCAATTTTTTGCCCATTATTCTATATTCCGTAAACCCCAATCAGACCCTCTTTTATGGAACATTTTAAAATGAAATTATACTTTGTAAAAAATATGATACATGAATGTTCATTATCAATATACATATCTAAAACAATTACTAATTCAGACAAAAATACATTGTAGGTACATGAACGCAAAAATGGTAAAAACTTAAAAATAGAAATCATCAGGGTTACTGTCTACAAGTCGACGCAATAAAAGATGTGATTGAAGCTATATTTTTTTTATGCCCCCCCCCCCCCCTTCCTCAACTACCCTTGTACGTCTGTCCGCCCGTCATTCCGTCTGGCCGCCAGTCCTTCCGTCCGTCCGTCCCCCTTTATAGTTATTCCGCAAAACATCTACAGTTTGAATCCTAGAACGTTTTCACAGTAAAATACGCAGACAAACTGACATCTTTGTTAATATCTTTTTTGTTCTGTATAAAATTTATTGTATACAAGTCTACAAAAACGTTTTAAAAAGTTTACTAAATGGTTATTGTTCCATAATTGTACATATGTATGCTCGAAGTATATATAGAATCAGTACATGATACATAACATGCGACAAATAAAAGGGGGGGGGGGGGTAGTAATAACAGGAAACTAAATTAAACTAAGGCTTGCATGGATGTAAACTTCAATAAAACTGGAAGTTACATAAGGGGGACAGGAAAATAAGAATATATTGCATCACTTACAACAACCTTTAAATTGACCAGTGATTTTTTATTCATTACTGACCAGCAACACCGAGATAATCCAACGATTTTTTAAGGGTCCGTATTAAGTGTGGACCTAAATGTTCTTTATCTTTGAATATAACGCTTATTCTGTAAAATCTTCAATTAACTATTTTGTAAAATTCTTCTATCATTACATGATTTCTTAATTCAGTACATGGTCTACACTATTGTATTAAATAATTATTTTATTTTCCGTTGTTATTCTTTATATTTTTGCAAATTTTTTTGTTCAATTTTGACATTCGCCAGTATCCGTTATTCTGCAACTCCCTTTGAGATCTAATTATATGTGACAATAAATTAATGTGCTCTCTGAATTTCGCTTTCTCTCAAGACATTGCACGGTCTTTGTAGTACAGCGTATTTTCCAGAAAATATATCGTGTAAAAACATTTCCAAGGAAACCAAACATACGGAGTTTGAGATGTGACATGAAAACAGATGTACATATTTATGTTTAATATGCCTACAAAAATACCCCCCCCCTCCCCCCCCCAAAAAAAAAAACAAGAAAAAAAAGCAATCGCACACAGGCTGAGACATGACTGGAAATATTGTGTTTCTGTTATTTAGTCCATCTACACAAAAAAGGGGGACCTTTAACGGGACTCCGGGATCGGGTGTTTTTAAGCACGGGATTTAGGAGATAACTGTATTGTATTTTAAGCTCCGACGGCATCAATTGGGGATTTGATAGTCGCAAATTAAGTTTACTGGCGACGCGTTAGCGGAGACAGTATACGGGTATTTGCGACCATCAAATCCCAAATTGATGCCGTCGGAGCT
>NW_027468102.1:0-48330 GCF_965363235.1 Mytilus galloprovincialis
TTCTGTTTCGAATTCACTAGAAACCAGTTACCATGTTTACAGTGTACGCGCAAAATTTTAAAATCTAAATTCATTCGATTTGGTGCGGGGAAAAAATCGACGGCAAAGCAATCATTTGCGTTTGAAATTGATAAAGGAGGGCGACAAAGGTAGCGTAGCGAGATTATTTCTTGAATCCGTCCGTGCTGCACATGCAGTTTCCGCTTTTCAGTATAGCAAGGAAAAGAAAATACGGCATTACTTTTCATAAAATGCCGGTATAGTTGAATTTCATATTATTTCAAATAGAAAACAATATTTTGCCAACCAAAATCTAGTTTTCATCGTAAAGCAAAATGAATAAGCTTCCAAACTCAGTTTATAGTTTTTACTTCAAATAAGCGGATTTTTTTTAATGTGACTTAAACGGAGAGGCAAACTTGAAATTTACGGCAAAACTTGAAATTTACGGATTACGAGATAATAATTTAAAAGAAAAAAAAAAAAACCCAACTTACTTTTTTGGAGTGTAGAAACCAAGTTGTCTGACTGAGAAATTTATTTGCTTCTTTTTATCGTCTACTCAAATTGAAGAAAAACAATGAAATGAAATGAAACAAAAGGATGGAAAACCGGTTGGCGATTACAATTTACGCAAATCCTGAACAGTCTCAGCGTACTTAAGATAAAGTTTAACAACAGTATCAAGTTTTGTATTTATTGGGAACTTTTCTTTACATTTGATTGAATAACAGGGGATAGCGCGAACGCAGTCCCCCACACTAAAAAATTGCGTACCCGAGTTGCCCACATTTGGGGCAATCGCAGGCTTCAGCCTAACCGGAGTGCAATGGAAAGGCCTCGACCTGGGGAGACCGCCTTTTTGATCACGGTGCTCCCTGTACCAGGTAAGTATGCTTGGATATCTGACATTTGTCCATTTGAGTAAATCAAGAGTAACTTTATAAAGAGGTATTCGAACATATTATAGTCAGCCGATATATCATTTTAAAACATACAATAAAACAATTTGACTTCGCATCGAGGGACATTTGCCTCCTTCCACTGATCTCATTGAAACGCGTTGGTGTATCAAAAATCGGGACACTTTTTAAGGACGATTTGTTGAAAGGGGCCAAATAAAGTAGGATAACTCTGTTGATTAAAAACGTACTATGTACGTTCAGATCGCCATGATGCTTTCACACGGAATATCAATAATTGTTTAAAATTCACTCCTCCGCAATAAAAAAAAACCAAAAAAAACCCAACATTATTGTTTTTCCCTCTTTCTTCGCTTTAATTTCGTAACTGCCTTCCGTTCATACAACACTGTTTGCTTCTGTTTCGAATTCACTAGAAAACCAGTTACCATGTTTACAGTGTACGCGCAAAATTTTAAAATCTAAATTCATTCGATTTGGTGCGGGGAAAAAATCGACGGCAAAGCAATCATTTGCGTTTGAAATTGATAAAGGAGGGCGACAAAGGTAGCGTAGCGAGATTATTTCTTGAATCCGTCCGTGCTGCACATGCAGTTTCCGCTTTTCAGTATAGCAAGGAAAAGAAAATACGGCATTACTTTTCATAAAATGCCGGTATAGTTGAATTTCATATTATTTCAAATAGAAACAATATTTTGCCAACCAAAATCTAGTTTTCATCGTAAAGCAAAATGAATAAGCTTCCAAACTCAGTTTATAGTTTTTACTTCAAATAAGCGGATTTTTTTTAATGTGACTTAAACGGAGAGGCAAACTTGAAATTTACGGCAAAACTTGAAATTTACGGATTACGAGATAATAATTTAAAAGAAAAAAAAAAAAACCCAACTTACTTTTTTGGAGTGTAGAAACCAAGTTGTCTGACTGAGAAATTTATTTGCTTCTTTTTATCGTCTACTCAAATTGAAGAAAAACAATGAAATGAAATGAAACAAAAGGATGGAAAACCGGTTGGCGATTACAATTTACGCAAATCCTGAACAGTCTCAGCGTACTTAAGATAAAGTTTAACAACAGTATCAAGTTTTGTATTTATTGGGAACTTTTCTTTACATTTGATTGAATAACAGGGGATAGCGCGAACGCAGTCCCCCACACTAAAAAATTGCGTACCCGAGTTGCCCACATTTGGGGCAATCGCAGGCTTCAGCCTAACCGGAGTGCAATGGAAAGGCCTCGACCTGGGGAGACCGCCTTTTTGATCACGGTGCTCCCTGTACCAGGTAAGTATGCTTGGATATCTGACATTTGTCCATTTGAGTAAATCAAGAGTAACTTTATAAAGAGGTATTCGAACATATTATAGTCAGCCGATATATCATTTTAAAACATACAATAAAACAATTTGACTTCGCATCGAGGGACATTTGCCTCCTTCCACTGATCTCATTGAAACGCGTTGGTGTATCAAAAAATCGGGACACTTTTTAAGGACGATTTGTTGAAAGGGGCCAAATAAAGTAGGATAACTCTGTTGATTAAAAACGTACTATGTACGTTCAGATCGCCATGATGCTTTCACACGGAATATCAATAATTGTTTAAAATTCACTCCTCCGCAATAAAAAAAAACCAAAAAAAAACCCAACATTATTGTTTTTCCCTCTTTCTTCGCTTTAATTTCGTAACTGCCTTCCGTTCATACAACACTGTTTGCTTCTGTTTCGAATTCACTAGAAAACCAGTTACCATGTTTACAGTGTACGCGCAAAATTTTAAAATCTAAATTCATTCGATTTGGTGCGGGGAAAAAATCGACGGCAAAGCAATCATTTGCGTTTGAAATTGATAAAGGAGGGCGACAAAGGTAGCGTAGCGAGATTATTTCTTGAATCCGTCCGTGCTGCACATGCAGTTTCCGCTTTTCAGTATAGCAAGGAAAAGAAAATACGGCATTACTTTTCATAAAATGCCGGTATAGTTGAATTTCATATTATTTCAAATAGAAACAATATTTTGCCAACCAAAATCTAGTTTTCATCGTAAAGCAAAATGAATAAGCTTCCAAACTCAGTTTATAGTTTTTACTTCAAATAAGCGGATTTTTTTTAATGTGACTTAAACGAGAGGCAAACTTGAAATTTACGGCAAAACTTGAAATTTACGGATTACGAGATAATAATTTAAAAGAAAAAAAAAAAAACCCAACTTACTTTTTTGGAGTGTAGAAACCAAGTTGTCTGACTGAGAAATTTATTTGCTTCTTTTTATCGTCTACTCAAATTGAAGAAAAACAATGAAATGAAATGAAACAAAAGGATGGAAAACCGGTTGGCGATTACAATTTACGCAAATCCTGAACAGTCTCAGCGTACTTAAGATAAAGTTTAACAACAGTATCAAGTTTTGTATTTATTGGGAACTTTTCTTTACATTTGATTGAATAACAGGGGATAGCGCGAACGCAGTCCCCCACACTAAAAAATTGCGTACCCGAGTTGCCCACATTTGGGGCAATCGCAGGCTTCAGCCTAACCGGAGTGCAATGGAAAGGCCTCGACCTGGGGAGACCGCCTTTTTGATCACGGTGCTCCCTGTACCAGGTAAGTATGCTTGGATATCTGACATTTGTCCATTTGAGTAAATCAAGAGTAACTTTATAAAGAGGTATTCGAACATATTATAGTCAGCCGATATATCATTTTAAAACATACAATAAAACAATTTGACTTCGCATCGAGGGACATTTGCCTCCTTCCACTGATCTCATTGAAACGCGTTGGTGTATCAAAAATCGGGACACTTTTTAAGGACGATTTGTTGAAAGGGGCCAAATAAAGTAGGATAACTCTGTTGATTAAAAACGTACTATGTACGTTCAGATCGCCATGATGCTTTCACACGGAATATCAATAATTGTTTAAAATTCACTCCTCCGCAATAAAAAAAAACCAAAAAAAACCCAACATTATTGTTTTTCCCTCTTTCTTCGCTTTAATTTCGTAACTGCCTTCCGTTCATACAACACTGTTTGCTTCTGTTTCGAATTCACTAGAAAACCAGTTACCATGTTTACAGTGTACGCGCAAAATTTTAAAATCTAAATTCATTCGATTTGGTGCGGGGAAAAAATCGACGGCAAAGCAATCATTTGCGTTTGAAATTGATAAAGGAGGGCGACAAAGGTAGCGTAGCGAGATTATTTCTTGAATCCGTCCGTGCTGCACATGCAGTTTCCGCTTTTCAGTATAGCAAGGAAAAGAAAATACGGCATTACTTTTCATAAAATGCCGGTATAGTTGAATTTCATATTATTTCAAATAGAAACAATATTTTGCCAACCAAAATCTAGTTTTCATCGTAAAGCAAAATGAATAAGCTTCCAAACTCAGTTTATAGTTTTTACTTCAAATAAGCGGATTTTTTTTAATGTGACTTAAACGGAGAGGCAAACTTGAAATTTACGGCAAAACTTGAAATTTACGGATTACGAGATAATAATTTAAAAGAAAAAAAAAAAAACCCAACTTACTTTTTTGGAGTGTAGAAACCAAGTTGTCTGACTGAGAAATTTATTTGCTTCTTTTTATCGTCTACTCAAATTGAAGAAAAACAATGAAATGAAATGAAACAAAAGGATGGAAAACCGGTTGGCGATTACAATTTACGCAAATCCTGAACAGTCTCAGCGTACTTAAGATAAAGTTTAACAACAGTATCAAGTTTTGTATTTATTGGGAACTTTTCTTTACATTTGATTGAATAACAGGGGATAGCGCGAACGCAGTCCCCACACTAAAAAATTGCGTACCCGAGTTGCCCACATTTGGGGCAATCGCAGGCTTCAGCCTAACCGGAGTGCAATGGAAAGGCCTCGACCTGGGGAGACCGCCTTTTTGATCACGGTGCTCCCTGTACCAGGTAAGTATGCTTGGATATCTGACATTTGTCCATTTGAGTAAATCAAGAGTAACTTTATAAAGAGGTATTCGAACATATTATAGTCAGCCGATATATCATTTTAAAACATACAATAAAACAATTTGACTTCGCATCGAGGGACATTTGCCTCCTTCCACTGATCTCATTGAAACGCGTTGGTGTATCAAAAATCGGGACACTTTTTAAGGACGATTTGTTGAAAGGGGCCAAATAAAGTAGGATAACTCTGTTGATTAAAAACGTACTATGTACGTTCAGATCGCCATGATGCTTTCACACGGAATATCAATAATTGTTTAAAATTCACTCCTCCGCAATAAAAAAAAACCAAAAAAAACCCAACATTATTGTTTTTCCCTCTTTCTTCGCTTTAATTTCGTAACTGCCTTCCGTTCATACAACACTGTTTGCTTCTGTTTCGAATTCACTAGAAAACCAGTTACCATGTTTACAGTGTACGCGCAAAATTTTAAAATCTAAATTCATTCGATTTGGTGCGGGGAAAAAATCGACGGCAAAGCAATCATTTGCGTTTGAAATTGATAAAGGAGGGCGACAAAGGTAGCGTAGCGAGATTATTTCTTGAATCCGTCCGTGCTGCACATGCAGTTTCCGCTTTTCAGTATAGCAAGGAAAAGAAAATACGGCATTACTTTTCATAAAATGCCGGTATAGTTGAATTTCATATTATTTCAAATAGAAACAATATTTTGCCAACCAAAATCTAGTTTTCATCGTAAAGCAAAATGAATAAGCTTCCAAACTCAGTTTATAGTTTTTACTTCAAATAAGCGGATTTTTTTTAATGTGACTTAAACGGAGAGGCAAACTTGAAATTTACGGCAAAACTTGAAATTTACGGATTACGAGATAATAATTTAAAAGAAAAAAAAAAAAACCCAACTTACTTTTTTGGAGTGTAGAAACCAAGTTGTCTGACTGAGAAATTTATTTGCTTCTTTTTATCGTCTACTCAAATTGAAGAAAAACAATGAAATGAAATGAAACAAAAGGATGGAAAACCGGTTGGCGATTACAATTTACGCAAATCCTGAACAGTCTCAGCGTACTTAAGATAAAGTTTAACAACAGTATCAAGTTTTGTATTTATTGGGAACTTTTCTTTACATTTGATTGAATAACAGGGGATAGCGCGAACGCAGTCCCCCACACTAAAAAATTGCGTACCCGAGTTGCCCACATTTGGGGCAATCGCAGGCTTCAGCCTAACCGGAGTGCAATGGAAAGGCCTCGACCTGGGGAGACCGCCTTTTTGATCACGGTGCTCCCTGTACCAGGTAAGTATGCTTGGATATCTGACATTTGTCCATTTGAGTAAATCAAGAGTAACTTTATAAAGAGGTATTCGAACATATTATAGTCAGCCGATATATCATTTTAAAACATACAATAAAACAATTTGACTTCGCATCGAGGGACATTTGCCTCCTTCCACTGATCTCATTGAAACGCGTTGGTGTATCAAAAATCGGGACACTTTTTAAGGACGATTTGTTGAAAGGGGCCAAATAAAGTAGGATAACTCTGTTGATTAAAAACGTACTATGTACGTTCAGATCGCCATGATGCTTTCACACGGAATATCAATAATTGTTTAAAATTCACTCCTCCGCAATAAAAAAAAACCAAAAAAAACCCAACATTATTGTTTTTCCCTCTTTCTTCGCTTTAATTTCGTAACTGCCTTCCGTTCATACAACACTGTTTGCTTCTGTTTCGAATTCACTAGAAAACCAGTTACCATGTTTACAGTGTACGCGCAAAATTTTAAAATCTAAATTCATTCGATTTGGTGCGGGGAAAAAATCGACGGCAAAGCAATCATTTGCGTTTGAAATTGATAAAGGAGGGCGACAAAGGTAGCGTAGCGAGATTATTTCTTGAATCCGTCCGTGCTGCACATGCAGTTTCCGCTTTTCAGTATAGCAAGGAAAAGAAAATACGGCATTACTTTTCATAAAATGCCGGTATAGTTGAATTTCATATTATTTCAAATAGAAACAATATTTTGCCAACCAAAATCTAGTTTTCATCGTAAAGCAAAATGAATAAGCTTCCAAACTCAGTTTATAGTTTTTACTTCAAATAAGCGGATTTTTTTTAATGTGACTTAAACGGAGAGGCAAACTTGAAATTTACGGCAAAACTTGAAATTTACGGATTACGAGATAATAATTTAAAAGAAAAAAAAAAAAACCCAACTTACTTTTTTGGAGTGTAGAAACCAAGTTGTCTGACTGAGAAATTTATTTGCTTCTTTTTATCGTCTACTCAAATTGAAGAAAAACAATGAAATGAAATGAAACAAAAGGATGGAAAACCGGTTGGCGATTACAATTTACGCAAATCCTGAACAGTCTCAGCGTACTTAAGATAAAGTTTAACAACAGTATCAAGTTTTGTATTTATTGGGAACTTTTCTTTACATTTGATTGAATAACAGGGGATAGCGCGAACGCAGTCCCCCACACTAAAAAATTGCGTACCCGAGTTGCCCACATTTGGGGCAATCGCAGGCTTCAGCCTAACCGGAGTGCAATGGAAAGGCCTCGACCTGGGGAGACCGCCTTTTTGATCACGGTGCTCCCTGTACCAGGTAAGTATGCTTGGATATCTGACATTTGTCCATTTGAGTAAATCAAGAGTAACTTTATAAAGAGGTATTCGAACATATTATAGTCAGCCGATATATCATTTTAAAACATACAATAAAACAATTTGACTTCGCATCGAGGGACATTTGCCTCCTTCCACTGATCTCATTGAAACGCGTTGGTGTATCAAAAATCGGGACACTTTTTAAGGACGATTTGTTGAAAGGGGCCAAATAAAGTAGGATAACTCTGTTGATTAAAAACGTACTATGTACGTTCAGATCGCCATGATGCTTTCACACGGAATATCAATAATTGTTTAAAATTCACTCCTCCGCAATAAAAAAAAACCAAAAAAAACCCAACATTATTGTTTTTCCCTCTTTCTTCGCTTTAATTTCGTAACTGCCTTCCGTTCATACAACACTGTTTGCTTCTGTTTCGAATTCACTAGAAAACCAGTTACCATGTTTACAGTGTACGCGCAAAATTTTAAAATCTAAATTCATTCGATTTGGTGCGGGGAAAAAATCGACGGCAAAGCAATCATTTGCGTTTGAAATTGATAAAGGAGGGCGACAAAGGTAGCGTAGCGAGATTATTTCTTGAATCCGTCCGTGCTGCACATGCAGTTTCCGCTTTTCAGTATAGCAAGGAAAAGAAAATACGGCATTACTTTTCATAAAATGCCGGTATAGTTGAATTTCATATTATTTCAAATAGAAACAATATTTTGCCAACCAAAATCTAGTTTTCATCGTAAAGCAAAATGAATAAGCTTCCAAACTCAGTTTATAGTTTTTACTTCAAATAAGCGGATTTTTTTTAATGTGACTTAAACGGAGAGGCAAACTTGAAATTTACGGCAAAACTTGAAATTTACGGATTACGAGATAATAATTTAAAAGAAAAAAAAAAAAACCCAACTTACTTTTTTGGAGTGTAGAAACCAAGTTGTCTGACTGAGAAATTTATTTGCTTCTTTTTATCGTCTACTCAAATTGAAGAAAAACAATGAAATGAAATGAAACAAAAGGATGGAAAACCGGTTGGCGATTACAATTTACGCAAATCCTGAACAGTCTCAGCGTACTTAAGATAAAGTTTAACAACAGTATCAAGTTTTGTATTTATTGGGAACTTTTCTTTACATTTGATTGAATAACAGGGGATAGCGCGAACGCAGTCCCCCACACTAAAAAATTGCGTACCCGAGTTGCCCACATTTGGGGCAATCGCAGGCTTCAGCCTAACCGGAGTGCAATGGAAAGGCCTCGACCTGGGGAGACCGCCTTTTTGATCACGGTGCTCCCTGTACCAGGTAAGTATGCTTGGATATCTGACATTTGTCCATTTGAGTAAATCAAGAGTAACTTTATAAAGAGGTATTCGAACATATTATAGTCAGCCGATATATCATTTTAAAACATACAATAAAACAATTTGACTTCGCATCGAGGGACATTTGCCTCCTTCCACTGATCTCATTGAAACGCGTTGGTGTATCAAAAATCGGGACACTTTTTAAGGACGATTTGTTGAAAGGGGCCAAATAAAGTAGGATAACTCTGTTGATTAAAAACGTACTATGTACGTTCAGATCGCCATGATGCTTTCACACGGAATATCAATAATTGTTTAAAATTCACTCCTCCGCAATAAAAAAAAACCAAAAAAAACCCAACATTATTGTTTTTCCCTCTTTCTTCGCTTTAATTTCGTAACTGCCTTCCGTTCATACAACACTGTTTGCTTCTGTTTCGAATTCACTAGAAAACCAGTTACCATGTTTACAGTGTACGCGCAAAATTTTAAAATCTAAATTCATTCGATTTGGTGCGGGGAAAAAATCGACGGCAAAGCAATCATTTGCGTTTGAAATTGATAAAGGAGGGCGACAAAGGTAGCGTAGCGAGATTATTTCTTGAATCCGTCCGTGCTGCACATGCAGTTTCCGCTTTTCAGTATAGCAAGGAAAAGAAAATACGGCATTACTTTTCATAAAATGCCGGTATAGTTGAATTTCATATTATTTCAAATAGAAACAATATTTTGCCAACCAAAATCTAGTTTTCATCGTAAAGCAAAATGAATAAGCTTCCAAACTCAGTTTATAGTTTTTACTTCAAATAAGCGGATTTTTTTTAATGTGACTTAAACGGAGAGGCAAACTTGAAATTTACGGCAAAACTTGAAATTTACGGATTACGAGATAATAATTTAAAAGAAAAAAAAAAAAACCCAACTTACTTTTTTGGAGTGTAGAAACCAAGTTGTCTGACTGAGAAATTTATTTGCTTCTTTTTATCGTCTACTCAAATTGAAGAAAAACAATGAAATGAAATGAAACAAAAGGATGGAAAACCGGTTGGCGATTACAATTTACGCAAATCCTGAACAGTCTCAGCGTACTTAAGATAAAGTTTAACAACAGTATCAAGTTTTGTATTTATTGGGAACTTTTCTTTACATTTGATTGAATAACAGGGGATAGCGCGAACGCAGTCCCCCACACTAAAAAATTGCGTACCCGAGTTGCCCACATTTGGGGCAATCGCAGGCTTCAGCCTAACCGGAGTGCAATGGAAAGGCCTCGACCTGGGGAGACCGCCTTTTTGATCACGGTGCTCCCTGTACCAGGTAAGTATGCTTGGATATCTGACATTTGTCCATTTGAGTAAATCAAGAGTAACTTTATAAAGAGGTATTCGAACATATTATAGTCAGCCGATATATCATTTTAAAACATACAATAAAACAATTTGACTTCGCATCGAGGGACATTTGCCTCCTTCCACTGATCTCATTGAAACGCGTTGGTGTATCAAAAATCGGGACACTTTTTAAGGACGATTTGTTGAAAGGGGCCAAATAAAGTAGGATAACTCTGTTGATTAAAAACGTACTATGTACGTTCAGATCGCCATGATGCTTTCACACGGAATATCAATAATTGTTTAAAATTCACTCCTCCGCAATAAAAAAAAACCAAAAAAAACCCAACATTATTGTTTTTCCCTCTTTCTTCGCTTTAATTTCGTAACTGCCTTCCGTTCATACAACACTGTTTGCTTCTGTTTCGAATTCACTAGAAAACCAGTTACCATGTTTACAGTGTACGCGCAAAATTTTAAAATCTAAATTCATTCGATTTGGTGCGGGGAAAAAATCGACGGCAAAGCAATCATTTGCGTTTGAAATTGATAAAGGAGGGCGACAAAGGTAGCGTAGCGAGATTATTTCTTGAATCCGTCCGTGCTGCACATGCAGTTTCCGCTTTTCAGTATAGCAAGGAAAAGAAAATACGGCATTACTTTTCATAAAATGCCGGTATAGTTGAATTTCATATTATTTCAAATAGAAACAATATTTTGCCAACCAAAATCTAGTTTTCATCGTAAAGCAAAATGAATAAGCTTCCAAACTCAGTTTATAGTTTTTACTTCAAATAAGCGGATTTTTTTTAATGTGACTTAAACGGAGAGGCAAACTTGAAATTTACGGCAAAACTTGAAATTTACGGATTACGAGATAATAATTTAAAAGAAAAAAAAAAAAACCCAACTTACTTTTTTGGAGTGTAGAAACCAAGTTGTCTGACTGAGAAATTTATTTGCTTCTTTTTATCGTCTACTCAAATTGAAGAAAAACAATGAAATGAAATGAAACAAAAGGATGGAAAACCGGTTGGCGATTACAATTTACGCAAATCCTGAACAGTCTCAGCGTACTTAAGATAAAGTTTAACAACAGTATCAAGTTTTGTATTTATTGGGAACTTTTCTTTACATTTGATTGAATAACAGGGGATAGCGCGAACGCAGTCCCCCACACTAAAAAATTGCGTACCCGAGTTGCCCACATTTGGGGCAATCGCAGGCTTCAGCCTAACCGGAGTGCAATGGAAAGGCCTCGACCTGGGGAGACCGCCTTTTTGATCACGGTGCTCCCTGTACCAGGTAAGTATGCTTGGATATCTGACATTTGTCCATTTGAGTAAATCAAGAGTAACTTTATAAAGAGGTATTCGAACATATTATAGTCAGCCGATATATCATTTTAAAACATACAATAAAACAATTTGACTTCGCATCGAGGGACATTTGCCTCCTTCCACTGATCTCATTGAAACGCGTTGGTGTATCAAAAATCGGGACACTTTTTAAGGACGATTTGTTGAAAGGGGCCAAATAAAGTAGGATAACTCTGTTGATTAAAAACGTACTATGTACGTTCAGATCGCCATGATGCTTTCACACGGAATATCAATAATTGTTTAAAATTCACTCCTCCGCAATAAAAAAAAACCAAAAAAAACCCAACATTATTGTTTTTCCCTCTTTCTTCGCTTTAATTTCGTAACTGCCTTCCGTTCATACAACACTGTTTGCTTCTGTTTCGAATTCACTAGAAAACCAGTTACCATGTTTACAGTGTACGCGCAAAATTTTAAAATCTAAATTCATTCGATTTGGTGCGGGGAAAAAATCGACGGCAAAGCAATCATTTGCGTTTGAAATTGATAAAGGAGGGCGACAAAGGTAGCGTAGCGAGATTATTTCTTGAATCCGTCCGTGCTGCACATGCAGTTTCCGCTTTTCAGTATAGCAAGGAAAAGAAAATACGGCATTACTTTTCATAAAATGCCGGTATAGTTGAATTTCATATTATTTCAAATAGAAACAATATTTTGCCAACCAAAATCTAGTTTTCATCGTAAAGCAAAATGAATAAGCTTCCAAACTCAGTTTATAGTTTTTACTTCAAATAAGCGGATTTTTTTTAATGTGACTTAAACGGAGAGGCAAACTTGAAATTTACGGCAAAACTTGAAATTTACGGATTACGAGATAATAATTTAAAAGAAAAAAAAAAAAACCCAACTTACTTTTTTGGAGTGTAGAAACCAAGTTGTCTGACTGAGAAATTTATTTGCTTCTTTTTATCGTCTACTCAAATTGAAGAAAAACAATGAAATGAAATGAAACAAAAGGATGGAAAACCGGTTGGCGATTACAATTTACGCAAATCCTGAACAGTCTCAGCGTACTTAAGATAAAGTTTAACAACAGTATCAAGTTTTGTATTTATTGGGAACTTTTCTTTACATTTGATTGAATAACAGGGGATAGCGCGAACGCAGTCCCCCACACTAAAAAATTGCGTACCCGAGTTGCCCACATTTGGGGCAATCGCAGGCTTCAGCCTAACCGGAGTGCAATGGAAAGGCCTCGACCTGGGGAGACCGCCTTTTTGATCACGGTGCTCCCTGTACCAGGTAAGTATGCTTGGATATCTGACATTTGTCCATTTGAGTAAATCAAGAGTAACTTTATAAAGAGGTATTCGAACATATTATAGTCAGCCGATATATCATTTTAAAACATACAATAAAACAATTTGACTTCGCATCGAGGGACATTTGCCTCCTTCCACTGATCTCATTGAAACGCGTTGGTGTATCAAAAATCGGGACACTTTTTAAGGACGATTTGTTGAAAGGGGCCAAATAAAGTAGGATAACTCTGTTGATTAAAAACGTACTATGTACGTTCAGATCGCCATGATGCTTTCACACGGAATATCAATAATTGTTTAAAATTCACTCCTCCGCAATAAAAAAAAACCAAAAAAAACCCAACATTATTGTTTTTCCCTCTTTCTTCGCTTTAATTTCGTAACTGCCTTCCGTTCATACAACACTGTTTGCTTCTGTTTCGAATTCACTAGAAAACCAGTTACCATGTTTACAGTGTACGCGCAAAATTTTAAAATCTAAATTCATTCGATTTGGTGCGGGGAAAAAATCGACGGCAAAGCAATCATTTGCGTTTGAAATTGATAAAGGAGGGCGACAAAGGTAGCGTAGCGAGATTATTTCTTGAATCCGTCCGTGCTGCACATGCAGTTTCCGCTTTTCAGTATAGCAAGGAAAAGAAAATACGGCATTACTTTTCATAAAATGCCGGTATAGTTGAATTTCATATTATTTCAAATAGAAACAATATTTTGCCAACCAAAATCTAGTTTTCATCGTAAAGCAAAATGAATAAGCTTCCAAACTCAGTTTATAGTTTTTACTTCAAATAAGCGGATTTTTTTTAATGTGACTTAAACGGAGAGGCAAACTTGAAATTTACGGCAAAACTTGAAATTTACGGATTACGAGATAATAATTTAAAAGAAAAAAAAAAAAACCCAACTTACTTTTTTGGAGTGTAGAAACCAAGTTGTCTGACTGAGAAATTTATTTGCTTCTTTTTATCGTCTACTCAAATTGAAGAAAAACAATGAAATGAAATGAAACAAAAGGATGGAAAACCGGTTGGCGATTACAATTTACGCAAATCCTGAACAGTCTCAGCGTACTTAAGATAAAGTTTAACAACAGTATCAAGTTTTGTATTTATTGGGAACTTTTCTTTACATTTGATTGAATAACAGGGGATAGCGCGAACGCAGTCCCCCACACTAAAAAATTGCGTACCCGAGTTGCCCACATTTGGGGCAATCGCAGGCTTCAGCCTAACCGGAGTGCAATGGAAAGGCCTCGACCTGGGGAGACCGCCTTTTTGATCACGGTGCTCCCTGTACCAGGTAAGTATGCTTGGATATCTGACATTTGTCCATTTGAGTAAATCAAGAGTAACTTTATAAAGAGGTATTCGAACATATTATAGTCAGCCGATATATCATTTTAAAACATACAATAAAACAATTTGACTTCGCATCGAGGGACATTTGCCTCCTTCCACTGATCTCATTGAAACGCGTTGGTGTATCAAAAATCGGGACACTTTTTAAGGACGATTTGTTGAAAGGGGCCAAATAAAGTAGGATAACTCTGTTGATTAAAAACGTACTATGTACGTTCAGATCGCCATGATGCTTTCACACGGAATATCAATAATTGTTTAAAATTCACTCCTCCGCAATAAAAAAAAACCAAAAAAAACCCAACATTATTGTTTTTCCCTCTTTCTTCGCTTTAATTTCGTAACTGCCTTCCGTTCATACAACACTGTTTGCTTCTGTTTCGAATTCACTAGAAAACCAGTTACCATGTTTACAGTGTACGCGCAAAATTTTAAAATCTAAATTCATTCGATTTGGTGCGGGGAAAAAATCGACGGCAAAGCAATCATTTGCGTTTGAAATTGATAAAGGAGGGCGACAAAGGTAGCGTAGCGAGATTATTTCTTGAATCCGTCCGTGCTGCACATGCAGTTTCCGCTTTTCAGTATAGCAAGGAAAAGAAAATACGGCATTACTTTTCATAAAATGCCGGTATAGTTGAATTTCATATTATTTCAAATAGAAACAATATTTTGCCAACCAAAATCTAGTTTTCATCGTAAAGCAAAATGAATAAGCTTCCAAACTCAGTTTATAGTTTTTACTTCAAATAAGCGGATTTTTTTTAATGTGACTTAAACGGAGAGGCAAACTTGAAATTTACGGCAAAACTTGAAATTTACGGATTACGAGATAATAATTTAAAAGAAAAAAAAAAAAACCCAACTTACTTTTTTGGAGTGTAGAAACCAAGTTGTCTGACTGAGAAATTTATTTGCTTCTTTTTATCGTCTACTCAAATTGAAGAAAAACAATGAAATGAAATGAAACAAAAGGATGGAAAACCGGTTGGCGATTACAATTTACGCAAATCCTGAACAGTCTCAGCGTACTTAAGATAAAGTTTAACAACAGTATCAAGTTTTGTATTTATTGGGAACTTTTCTTTACATTTGATTGAATAACAGGGGATAGCGCGAACGCAGTCCCCCACACTAAAAAATTGCGTACCCGAGTTGCCCACATTTGGGGCAATCGCAGGCTTCAGCCTAACCGGAGTGCAATGGAAAGGCCTCGACCTGGGGAGACCGCCTTTTTGATCACGGTGCTCCCTGTACCAGGTAAGTATGCTTGGATATCTGACATTTGTCCATTTGAGTAAATCAAGAGTAACTTTATAAAGAGGTATTCGAACATATTATAGTCAGCCGATATATCATTTTAAAACATACAATAAAACAATTTGACTTCGCATCGAGGGACATTTGCCTCCTTCCACTGATCTCATTGAAACGCGTTGGTGTATCAAAAATCGGGACACTTTTTAAGGACGATTTGTTGAAAGGGGCCAAATAAAGTAGGATAACTCTGTTGATTAAAAACGTACTATGTACGTTCAGATCGCCATGATGCTTTCACACGGAATATCAATAATTGTTTAAAATTCACTCCTCCGCAATAAAAAAAAACCAAAAAAAACCCAACATTATTGTTTTTCCCTCTTTCTTCGCTTTAATTTCGTAACTGCCTTCCGTTCATACAACACTGTTTGCTTCTGTTTCGAATTCACTAGAAAACCAGTTACCATGTTTACAGTGTACGCGCAAAATTTTAAAATCTAAATTCATTCGATTTGGTGCGGGGAAAAAATCGACGGCAAAGCAATCATTTGCGTTTGAAATTGATAAAGGAGGGCGACAAAGGTAGCGTAGCGAGATTATTTCTTGAATCCGTCCGTGCTGCACATGCAGTTTCCGCTTTTCAGTATAGCAAGGAAAAGAAAATACGGCATTACTTTTCATAAAATGCCGGTATAGTTGAATTTCATATTATTTCAAATAGAAACAATATTTTGCCAACCAAAATCTAGTTTTCATCGTAAAGCAAAATGAATAAGCTTCCAAACTCAGTTTATAGTTTTTACTTCAAATAAGCGGATTTTTTTTAATGTGACTTAAACGGAGAGGCAAACTTGAAATTTACGGCAAAACTTGAAATTTACGGATTACGAGATAATAATTTAAAAGAAAAAAAAAAAAACCCAACTTACTTTTTTGGAGTGTAGAAACCAAGTTGTCTGACTGAGAAATTTATTTGCTTCTTTTTATCGTCTACTCAAATTGAAGAAAAACAATGAAATGAAATGAAACAAAAGGATGGAAAACCGGTTGGCGATTACAATTTACGCAAATCCTGAACAGTCTCAGCGTACTTAAGATAAAGTTTAACAACAGTATCAAGTTTTGTATTTATTGGGAACTTTTCTTTACATTTGATTGAATAACAGGGGATAGCGCGAACGCAGTCCCCCACACTAAAAAATTGCGTACCCGAGTTGCCCACATTTGGGGCAATCGCAGGCTTCAGCCTAACCGGAGTGCAATGGAAAGGCCTCGACCTGGGGAGACCGCCTTTTTGATCACGGTGCTCCCTGTACCAGGTAAGTATGCTTGGATATCTGACATTTGTCCATTTGAGTAAATCAAGAGTAACTTTATAAAGAGGTATTCGAACATATTATAGTCAGCCGATATATCATTTTAAAACATACAATAAAACAATTTGACTTCGCATCGAGGGACATTTGCCTCCTTCCACTGATCTCATTGAAACGCGTTGGTGTATCAAAAATCGGGACACTTTTTAAGGACGATTTGTTGAAAGGGGCCAAATAAAGTAGGATAACTCTGTTGATTAAAAACGTACTATGTACGTTCAGATCGCCATGATGCTTTCACACGGAATATCAATAATTGTTTAAAATTCACTCCTCCGCAATAAAAAAAAACCAAAAAAAACCCAACATTATTGTTTTTCCCTCTTTCTTCGCTTTAATTTCGTAACTGCCTTCCGTTCATACAACACTGTTTGCTTCTGTTTCGAATTCACTAGAAAACCAGTTACCATGTTTACAGTGTACGCGCAAAATTTTAAAATCTAAATTCATTCGATTTGGTGCGGGGAAAAAATCGACGGCAAAGCAATCATTTGCGTTTGAAATTGATAAAGGAGGGCGACAAAGGTAGCGTAGCGAGATTATTTCTTGAATCCGTCCGTGCTGCACATGCAGTTTCCGCTTTTCAGTATAGCAAGGAAAAGAAAATACGGCATTACTTTTCATAAAATGCCGGTATAGTTGAATTTCATATTATTTCAAATAGAAACAATATTTTGCCAACCAAAATCTAGTTTTCATCGTAAAGCAAAATGAATAAGCTTCCAAACTCAGTTTATAGTTTTTACTTCAAATAAGCGGATTTTTTTTAATGTGACTTAAACGGAGAGGCAAACTTGAAATTTACGGCAAAACTTGAAATTTACGGATTACGAGATAATAATTTAAAAGAAAAAAAAAAAAACCCAACTTACTTTTTTGGAGTGTAGAAACCAAGTTGTCTGACTGAGAAATTTATTTGCTTCTTTTTATCGTCTACTCAAATTGAAGAAAAACAATGAAATGAAATGAAACAAAAGGATGGAAAACCGGTTGGCGATTACAATTTACGCAAATCCTGAACAGTCTCAGCGTACTTAAGATAAAGTTTAACAACAGTATCAAGTTTTGTATTTATTGGGAACTTTTCTTTACATTTGATTGAATAACAGGGGATAGCGCGAACGCAGTCCCCCACACTAAAAAATTGCGTACCCGAGTTGCCCACATTTGGGGCAATCGCAGGCTTCAGCCTAACCGGAGTGCAATGGAAAGGCCTCGACCTGGGGAGACCGCCTTTTTGATCACGGTGCTCCCTGTACCAGGTAAGTATGCTTGGATATCTGACATTTGTCCATTTGAGTAAATCAAGAGTAACTTTATAAAGAGGTATTCGAACATATTATAGTCAGCCGATATATCATTTTAAAACATACAATAAAACAATTTGACTTCGCATCGAGGGACATTTGCCTCCTTCCACTGATCTCATTGAAACGCGTTGGTGTATCAAAAATCGGGACACTTTTTAAGGACGATTTGTTGAAAGGGGCCAAATAAAGTAGGATAACTCTGTTGATTAAAAACGTACTATGTACGTTCAGATCGCCATGATGCTTTCACACGGAATATCAATAATTGTTTAAAATTCACTCCTCCGCAATAAAAAAAAACCAAAAAAAACCCAACATTATTGTTTTTCCCTCTTTCTTCGCTTTAATTTCGTAACTGCCTTCCGTTCATACAACACTGTTTGCTTCTGTTTCGAATTCACTAGAAAACCAGTTACCATGTTTACAGTGTACGCGCAAAATTTTAAAATCTAAATTCATTCGATTTGGTGCGGGGAAAAAATCGACGGCAAAGCAATCATTTGCGTTTGAAATTGATAAAGGAGGGCGACAAAGGTAGCGTAGCGAGATTATTTCTTGAATCCGTCCGTGCTGCACATGCAGTTTCCGCTTTTCAGTATAGCAAGGAAAAGAAAATACGGCATTACTTTTCATAAAATGCCGGTATAGTTGAATTTCATATTATTTCAAATAGAAACAATATTTTGCCAACCAAAATCTAGTTTTCATCGTAAAGCAAAATGAATAAGCTTCCAAACTCAGTTTATAGTTTTTACTTCAAATAAGCGGATTTTTTTTAATGTGACTTAAACGGAGAGGCAAACTTGAAATTTACGGCAAAACTTGAAATTTACGGATTACGAGATAATAATTTAAAAGAAAAAAAAAAAAACCCAACTTACTTTTTTGGAGTGTAGAAACCAAGTTGTCTGACTGAGAAATTTATTTGCTTCTTTTTATCGTCTACTCAAATTGAAGAAAAACAATGAAATGAAATGAAACAAAAGGATGGAAAACCGGTTGGCGATTACAATTTACGCAAATCCTGAACAGTCTCAGCGTACTTAAGATAAAGTTTAACAACAGTATCAAGTTTTGTATTTATTGGGAACTTTTCTTTACATTTGATTGAATAACAGGGGATAGCGCGAACGCAGTCCCCCACACTAAAAAATTGCGTACCCGAGTTGCCCACATTTGGGGCAATCGCAGGCTTCAGCCTAACCGGAGTGCAATGGAAAGGCCTCGACCTGGGGAGACCGCCTTTTTCATCACGGTGCTCCCTGTACCAGGTAAGTATGCTTGGATATCTGACATTTGTCCATTTGAGTAAATCAAGAGTAACTTTATAAAGAGGTATTCGAACATATTATAGTCAGCCGATATATCATTTTAAAACATACAATAAAACAATTTGACTTCGCATCGAGGGACATTTGCCTCCTTCCACTGATCTCATTGAAACGCGTTGGTGTATCAAAAATCGGGACACTTTTTAAGGACGATTTGTTGAAAGGGGCCAAATAAAGTAGGATAACTCTGTTGATTAAAAACGTACTATGTACGTTCAGATCGCCATGATGCTTTCACACGGAATATCAATAATTGTTTAAAATTCACTCCTCCGCAATAAAAAAAAACCAAAAAAAACCCAACATTATTGTTTTTCCCTCTTTCTTCGCTTTAATTTCGTAACTGCCTTCCGTTCATACAACACTGTTTGCTTCTGTTTCGAATTCACTAGAAAACCAGTTACCATGTTTACAGTGTACGCGCAAAATTTTAAAATCTAAATTCATTCGATTTGGTGCGGGGAAAAAATCGACGGCAAAGCAATCATTTGCGTTTGAAATTGATAAAGGAGGGCGACAAAGGTAGCGTAGCGAGATTATTTCTTGAATCCGTCCGTGCTGCACATGCAGTTTCCGCTTTTCAGTATAGCAAGGAAAAGAAAATACGGCATTACTTTTCATAAAATGCCGGTATAGTTGAATTTCATATTATTTCAAATAGAAACAATATTTTGCCAACCAAAATCTAGTTTTCATCGTAAAGCAAAATGAATAAGCTTCCAAACTCAGTTTATAGTTTTTACTTCAAATAAGCGGATTTTTTTTAATGTGACTTAAACGGAGAGGCAAACTTGAAATTTACGGCAAAACTTGAAATTTACGGATTACGAGATAATAATTTAAAAGAAAAAAAAAAAAACCCAACTTACTTTTTTGGAGTGTAGAAACCAAGTTGTCTGACTGAGAAATTTATTTGCTTCTTTTTATCGTCTACTCAAATTGAAGAAAAACAATGAAATGAAATGAAACAAAAGGATGGAAAACCGGTTGGCGATTACAATTTACGCAAATCCTGAACAGTCTCAGCGTACTTAAGATAAAGTTTAACAACAGTATCAAGTTTTGTATTTATTGGGAACTTTTCTTTACATTTGATTGAATAACAGGGGATAGCGCGAACGCAGTCCCCCACACTAAAAAATTGCGTACCCGAGTTGCCCACATTTGGGGCAATCGCAGGCTTCAGCCTAACCGGAGTGCAATGGAAAGGCCTCGACCTGGGGAGACCGCCTTTTTGATCACGGTGCTCCCTGTACCAGGTAAGTATGCTTGGATATCTGACATTTGTCCATTTGAGTAAATCAAGAGTAACTTTATAAAGAGGTATTCGAACATATTATAGTCAGCCGATATATCATTTTAAAACATACAATAAAACAATTTGACTTCGCATCGAGGGACATTTGCCTCCTTCCACTGATCTCATTGAAACGCGTTGGTGTATCAAAAATCGGGACACTTTTTAAGGACGATTTGTTGAAAGGGGCCAAATAAAGTAGGATAACTCTGTTGATTAAAAACGTACTATGTACGTTCAGATCGCCATGATGCTTTCACACGGAATATCAATAATTGTTTAAAATTCACTCCTCCGCAATAAAAAAAAACCAAAAAAAACCCAACATTATTGTTTTTCCCTCTTTCTTCGCTTTAATTTCGTAACTGCCTTCCGTTCATACAACACTGTTTGCTTCTGTTTCGAATTCACTAGAAAACCAGTTACCATGTTTACAGTGTACGCGCAAAATTTTAAAATCTAAATTCATTCGATTTGGTGCGGGGAAAAAATCGACGGCAAAGCAATCATTTGCGTTTGAAATTGATAAAGGAGGGCGACAAAGGTAGCGTAGCGAGATTATTTCTTGAATCCGTCCGTGCTGCACATGCAGTTTCCGCTTTTCAGTATAGCAAGGAAAAGAAAATACGGCATTACTTTTCATAAAATGCCGGTATAGTTGAATTTCATATTATTTCAAATAGAAACAATATTTTGCCAACCAAAATCTAGTTTTCATCGTAAAGCAAAATGAATAAGCTTCCAAACTCAGTTTATAGTTTTTACTTCAAATAAGCGGATTTTTTTTAATGTGACTTAAACGGAGAGGCAAACTTGAAATTTACGGCAAAACTTGAAATTTACGGATTACGAGATAATAATTTAAAAGAAAAAAAAAAAAACCCAACTTACTTTTTTGGAGTGTAGAAACCAAGTTGTCTGACTGAGAAATTTATTTGCTTCTTTTTATCGTCTACTCAAATTGAAGAAAAACAATGAAATGAAATGAAACAAAAGGATGGAAAACCGGTTGGCGATTACAATTTACGCAAATCCTGAACAGTCTCAGCGTACTTAAGATAAAGTTTAACAACAGTATCAAGTTTTGTATTTATTGGGAACTTTTCTTTACATTTGATTGAATAACAGGGGATAGCGCGAACGCAGTCCCCCACACTAAAAAATTGCGTACCCGAGTTGCCCACATTTGGGGCAATCGCAGGCTTCAGCCTAACCGGAGTGCAATGGAAAGGCCTCGACCTGGGGAGACCGCCTTTTTGATCACGGTGCTCCCTGTACCAGGTAAGTATGCTTGGATATCTGACATTTGTCCATTTGAGTAAATCAAGAGTAACTTTATAAAGAGGTATTCGAACATATTATAGTCAGCCGATATATCATTTTAAAACATACAATAAAACAATTTGACTTCGCATCGAGGGACATTTGCCTCCTTCCACTGATCTCATTGAAACGCGTTGGTGTATCAAAAATCGGGACACTTTTTAAGGACGATTTGTTGAAAGGGGCCAAATAAAGTAGGATAACTCTGTTGATTAAAAACGTACTATGTACGTTCAGATCGCCATGATGCTTTCACACGGAATATCAATAATTGTTTAAAATTCACTCCTCCGCAATAAAAAAAAACCAAAAAAAACCCAACATTATTGTTTTTCCCTCTTTCTTCGCTTTAATTTCGTAACTGCCTTCCGTTCATACAACACTGTTTGCTTCTGTTTCGAATTCACTAGAAAACCAGTTACCATGTTTACAGTGTACGCGCAAAATTTTAAAATCTAAATTCATTCGATTTGGTGCGGGGAAAAAATCGACGGCAAAGCAATCATTTGCGTTTGAAATTGATAAAGGAGGGCGACAAAGGTAGCGTAGCGAGATTATTTCTTGAATCCGTCCGTGCTGCACATGCAGTTTCCGCTTTTCAGTATAGCAAGGAAAAGAAAATACGGCATTACTTTTCATAAAATGCCGGTATAGTTGAATTTCATATTATTTCAAATAGAAACAATATTTTGCCAACCAAAATCTAGTTTTCATCGTAAAGCAAAATGAATAAGCTTCCAAACTCAGTTTATAGTTTTTACTTCAAATAAGCGGATTTTTTTTAATGTGACTTAAACGGAGAGGCAAACTTGAAATTTACGGCAAAACTTGAAATTTACGGATTACGAGATAATAATTTAAAAGAAAAAAAAAAAAACCCAACTTACTTTTTTGGAGTGTAGAAACCAAGTTGTCTGACTGAGAAATTTATTTGCTTCTTTTTATCGTCTACTCAAATTGAAGAAAAACAATGAAATGAAATGAAACAAAAGGATGGAAAACCGGTTGGCGATTACAATTTACGCAAATCCTGAACAGTCTCAGCGTACTTAAGATAAAGTTTAACAACAGTATCAAGTTTTGTATTTATTGGGAACTTTTCTTTACATTTGATTGAATAACAGGGGATAGCGCGAACGCAGTCCCCCACACTAAAAAATTGCGTACCCGAGTTGCCCACATTTGGGGCAATCGCAGGCTTCAGCCTAACCGGAGTGCAATGGAAAGGCCTCGACCTGGGGAGACCGCCTTTTTGATCACGGTGCTCCCTGTACCAGGTAAGTATGCTTGGATATCTGACATTTGTCCATTTGAGTAAATCAAGAGTAACTTTATAAAGAGGTATTCGAACATATTATAGTCAGCCGATATATCATTTTAAAACATACAATAAAACAATTTGACTTCGCATCGAGGGACATTTGCCTCCTTCCACTGATCTCATTGAAACGCGTTGGTGTATCAAAAATCGGGACACTTTTTAAGGACGATTTGTTGAAAGGGGCCAAATAAAGTAGGATAACTCTGTTGATTAAAAACGTACTATGTACGTTCAGATCGCCATGATGCTTTCACACGGAATATCAATAATTGTTTAAAATTCACTCCTCCGCAATAAAAAAAAACCAAAAAAAACCCAACATTATTGTTTTTCCCTCTTTCTTCGCTTTAATTTCGTAACTGCCTTCCGTTCATACAACACTGTTTGCTTCTGTTTCGAATTCACTAGAAAACCAGTTACCATGTTTACAGTGTACGCGCAAAATTTTAAAATCTAAATTCATTCGATTTGGTGCGGGGAAAAAATCGACGGCAAAGCAATCATTTGCGTTTGAAATTGATAAAGGAGGGCGACAAAGGTAGCGTAGCGAGATTATTTCTTGAATCCGTCCGTGCTGCACATGCAGTTTCCGCTTTTCAGTATAGCAAGGAAAAGAAAATACGGCATTACTTTTCATAAAATGCCGGTATAGTTGAATTTCATATTATTTCAAATAGAAACAATATTTTGCCAACCAAAATCTAGTTTTCATCGTAAAGCAAAATGAATAAGCTTCCAAACTCAGTTTATAGTTTTTACTTCAAATAAGCGGATTTTTTTTAATGTGACTTAAACGGAGAGGCAAACTTGAAATTTACGGCAAAACTTGAAATTTACGGATTACGAGATAATAATTTAAAAGAAAAAAAAAAAAACCCAACTTACTTTTTTGGAGTGTAGAAACCAAGTTGTCTGACTGAGAAATTTATTTGCTTCTTTTTATCGTCTACTCAAATTGAAGAAAAACAATGAAATGAAATGAAACAAAAGGATGGAAAACCGGTTGGCGATTACAATTTACGCAAATCCTGAACAGTCTCAGCGTACTTAAGATAAAGTTTAACAACAGTATCAAGTTTTGTATTTATTGGGAACTTTTCTTTACATTTGATTGAATAACAGGGGATAGCGCGAACGCAGTCCCCCACACTAAAAAATTGCGTACCCGAGTTGCCCACATTTGGGGCAATCGCAGGCTTCAGCCTAACCGGAGTGCAATGGAAAGGCCTCGACCTGGGGAGACCGCCTTTTTGATCACGGTGCTCCCTGTACCAGGTAAGTATGCTTGGATATCTGACATTTGTCCATTTGAGTAAATCAAGAGTAACTTTATAAAGAGGTATTCGAACATATTATAGTCAGCCGATATATCATTTTAAAACATACAATAAAACAATTTGACTTCGCATCGAGGGACATTTGCCTCCTTCCACTGATCTCATTGAAACGCGTTGGTGTATCAAAAATCGGGACACTTTTTAAGGACGATTTGTTGAAAGGGGCCAAATAAAGTAGGATAACTCTGTTGATTAAAAACGTACTATGTACGTTCAGATCGCCATGATGCTTTCACACGGAATATCAATAATTGTTTAAAATTCACTCCTCCGCAATAAAAAAAAACCAAAAAAAACCCAACATTATTGTTTTTCCCTCTTTCTTCGCTTTAATTTCGTAACTGCCTTCCGTTCATACAACACTGTTTGCTTCTGTTTCGAATTCACTAGAAAACCAGTTACCATGTTTACAGTGTACGCGCAAAATTTTAAAATCTAAATTCATTCGATTTGGTGCGGGGAAAAAATCGACGGCAAAGCAATCATTTGCGTTTGAAATTGATAAAGGAGGGCGACAAAGGTAGCGTAGCGAGATTATTTCTTGAATCCGTCCGTGCTGCACATGCAGTTTCCGCTTTTCAGTATAGCAAGGAAAAGAAAATACGGCATTACTTTTCATAAAATGCCGGTATAGTTGAATTTCATATTATTTCAAATAGAAACAATATTTTGCCAACCAAAATCTAGTTTTCATCGTAAAGCAAAATGAATAAGCTTCCAAACTCAGTTTATAGTTTTTACTTCAAATAAGCGGATTTTTTTTAATGTGACTTAAACGGAGAGGCAAACTTGAAATTTACGGCAAAACTTGAAATTTACGGATTACGAGATAATAATTTAAAAGAAAAAAAAAAAAACCCAACTTACTTTTTTGGAGTGTAGAAACCAAGTTGTCTGACTGAGAAATTTATTTGCTTCTTTTTATCGTCTACTCAAATTGAAGAAAAACAATGAAATGAAATGAAACAAAAGGATGGAAAACCGGTTGGCGATTACAATTTACGCAAATCCTGAACAGTCTCAGCGTACTTAAGATAAAGTTTAACAACAGTATCAAGTTTTGTATTTATTGGGAACTTTTCTTTACATTTGATTGAATAACAGGGGATAGCGCGAACGCAGTCCCCCACACTAAAAAATTGCGTACCCGAGTTGCCCACATTTGGGGCAATCGCAGGCTTCAGCCTAACCGGAGTGCAATGGAAAGGCCTCGACCTGGGGAGACCGCCTTTTTGATCACGGTGCTCCCTGTACCAGGTAAGTATGCTTGGATATCTGACATTTGTCCATTTGAGTAAATCAAGAGTAACTTTATAAAGAGGTATTCGAACATATTATAGTCAGCCGATATATCATTTTAAAACATACAATAAAACAATTTGACTTCGCATCGAGGGACATTTGCCTCCTTCCACTGATCTCATTGAAACGCGTTGGTGTATCAAAAATCGGGACACTTTTTAAGGACGATTTGTTGAAAGGGGCCAAATAAAGTAGGATAACTCTGTTGATTAAAAACGTACTATGTACGTTCAGATCGCCATGATGCTTTCACACGGAATATCAATAATTGTTTAAAATTCACTCCTCCGCAATAAAAAAAAAACCAAAAAAAACCCAACATTATTGTTTTTCCCTCTTTCTTCGCTTTAATTTCGTAACTGCCTTCCGTTCATACAACACTGTTTGCTTCTGTTTCGAATTCACTAGAAAACCAGTTACCATGTTTACAGTGTACGCGCAAAATTTTAAAATCTAAATTCATTCGATTTGGTGCGGGGAAAAAATCGACGGCAAAGCAATCATTTGCGTTTGAAATTGATAAAGGAGGGCGACAAAGGTAGCGTAGCGAGATTATTTCTTGAATCCGTCCGTGCTGCACATGCAGTTTCCGCTTTTCAGTATAGCAAGGAAAAGAAAATACGGCATTACTTTTCATAAAATGCCGGTATAGTTGAATTTCATATTATTTCAAATAGAAACAATATTTTGCCAACCAAAATCTAGTTTTCATCGTAAAGCAAAATGAATAAGCTTCCAAACTCAGTTTATAGTTTTTACTTCAAATAAGCGGATTTTTTTTAATGTGACTTAAACGGAGAGGCAAACTTGAAATTTACGGCAAAACTTGAAATTTACGGATTACGAGATAATAATTTAAAAGAAAAAAAAAAAAACCCAACTTACTTTTTTGGAGTGTAGAAACCAAGTTGTCTGACTGAGAAATTTATTTGCTTCTTTTTATCGTCTACTCAAATTGAAGAAAAACAATGAAATGAAATGAAACAAAAGGATGGAAAACCGGTTGGCGATTACAATTTACGCAAATCCTGAACAGTCTCAGCGTACTTAAGATAAAGTTTAACAACAGTATCAAGTTTTGTATTTATTGGGAACTTTTCTTTACATTTGATTGAATAACAGGGGATAGCGCGAACGCAGTCCCCCACACTAAAAAATTGCGTACCCGAGTTGCCCACATTTGGGGCAATCGCAGGCTTCAGCCTAACCGGAGTGCAATGGAAAGGCCTCGACCTGGGGAGACCGCCTTTTTGATCACGGTGCTCCCTGTACCAGGTAAGTATGCTTGGATATCTGACATTTGTCCATTTGAGTAAATCAAGAGTAACTTTATAAAGAGGTATTCGAACATATTATAGTCAGCCGATATATCATTTTAAAACATACAATAAAACAATTTGACTTCGCATCGAGGGACATTTGCCTCCTTCCACTGATCTCATTGAAACGCGTTGGTGTATCAAAAATCGGGACACTTTTTAAGGACGATTTGTTGAAAGGGGCCAAATAAAGTAGGATAACTCTGTTGATTAAAAACGTACTATGTACGTTCAGATCGCCATGATGCTTTCACACGGAATATCAATAATTGTTTAAAATTCACTCCTCCGCAATAAAAAAAAACCAAAAAAAACCCAACATTATTGTTTTTCCCTCTTTCTTCGCTTTAATTTCGTAACTGCCTTCCGTTCATACAACACTGTTTGCTTCTGTTTCGAATTCACTAGAAAACCAGTTACCATGTTTACAGTGTACGCGCAAAATTTTAAAATCTAAATTCATTCGATTTGGTGCGGGGAAAAAATCGACGGCAAAGCAATCATTTGCGTTTGAAATTGATAAAGGAGGGCGACAAAGGTAGCGTAGCGAGATTATTTCTTGAATCCGTCCGTGCTGCACATGCAGTTTCCGCTTTTCAGTATAGCAAGGAAAAGAAAATACGGCATTACTTTTCATAAAATGCCGGTATAGTTGAATTTCATATTATTTCAAATAGAAACAATATTTTGCCAACCAAAATCTAGTTTTCATCGTAAAGCAAAATGAATAAGCTTCCAAACTCAGTTTATAGTTTTTACTTCAAATAAGCGGATTTTTTTTAATGTGACTTAAACGGAGAGGCAAACTTGAAATTTACGGCAAAACTTGAAATTTACGGATTACGAGATAATAATTTAAAAGAAAAAAAAAAAAACCCAACTTACTTTTTTGGAGTGTAGAAACCAAGTTGTCTGACTGAGAAATTTATTTGCTTCTTTTTATCGTCTACTCAAATTGAAGAAAAACAATGAAATGAAATGAAACAAAAGGATGGAAAACCGGTTGGCGATTACAATTTACGCAAATCCTGAACAGTCTCAGCGTACTTAAGATAAAGTTTAACAACAGTATCAAGTTTTGTATTTATTGGGAACTTTTCTTTACATTTGATTGAATAACAGGGGATAGCGCGAACGCAGTCCCCCACACTAAAAAATTGCGTACCCGAGTTGCCCACATTTGGGGCAATCGCAGGCTTCAGCCTAACCGGAGTGCAATGGAAAGGCCTCGACCTGGGGAGACCGCCTTTTTGATCACGGTGCTCCCTGTACCAGGTAAGTATGCTTGGATATCTGACATTTGTCCATTTGAGTAAATCAAGAGTAACTTTATAAAGAGGTATTCGAACATATTATAGTCAGCCGATATATCATTTTAAAACATACAATAAAACAATTTGACTTCGCATCGAGGGACATTTGCCTCCTTCCACTGATCTCATTGAAACGCGTTGGTGTATCAAAAATCGGGACACTTTTTAAGGACGATTTGTTGAAAGGGGCCAAATAAAGTAGGATAACTCTGTTGATTAAAAACGTACTATGTACGTTCAGATCGCCATGATGCTTTCACACGGAATATCAATAATTGTTTAAAATTCACTCCTCCGCAATAAAAAAAAAACCAAAAAAAACCCAACATTATTGTTTTTCCCTCTTTCTTCGCTTTAATTTCGTAACTGCCTTCCGTTCATACAACACTGTTTGCTTCTGTTTCGAATTCACTAGAAAACCAGTTACCATGTTTACAGTGTACGCGCAAAATTTTAAAATCTAAATTCATTCGATTTGGTGCGGGGAAAAAATCGACGGCAAAGCAATCATTTGCGTTTGAAATTGATAAAGGAGGGCGACAAAGGTAGCGTAGCGAGATTATTTCTTGAATCCGTCCGTGCTGCACATGCAGTTTCCGCTTTTCCAGTATAGCAAGGAAAAGAAAATACGGCATTACTTTTCATAAAATGCCGGTATAGTTGAATTTCATATTATTTCAAATAGAAACAATATTTTGCCAACCAAAATCTAGTTTTCATCGTAAAGCAAAATGAATAAGCTTCCAAACTCAGTTTATAGTTTTTTACTTCAAATAAGCGGATTTTTTTTAATGTGACTTAAACGAGAGGCAAACTTGAAATTTACGGCAAAACTTGAAATTTACGGATTACGAGATAATAATTTAAAAGAAAAAAAAAAAAACCCAACTTACTTTTTTGGAGTGTAGAAACCAAGTTGTCTGACTGAGAATTTATTTGCTTCTTTTTATCGTCTACTCAAATTGAAGAAAAACAATGAAATGAAATGAAACAAAAGGATGGAAAACCGGTTGGCGATTACAATTTACGCAAATCCTGAACAGTCTCAGCGTACTTAAGATAAAGTTTAACAACAGTATCAAGTTTTGTATTTATTGGGAACTTTTCTTTACATTTGATTGAATAACAGGGGATAGCGCGAACGCAGTCCCCCACACTAAAAAATTGCGTACCCGAGTTGCCCACATTTGGGGCAATCGCAGGCTTCAGCCTAACCGGAGTGCAATGGAAAGGCCTCGACCTGGGGAGACCGCCTTTTTGATCACGGTGCTCCCTGTACCAGGTAAGTATGCTTGGATATCTGACATTTGTCCATTTGAGTAAATCAAGAGTAACTTTATAAAGAGGTATTCGAACATATTATAGTCAGCCGATATATCATTTTAAAACATACAATAAAACAATTTGACTTCGCATCGAGGGACATTTGCCTCCTTCCACTGATCTCATTGAAACGCGTTGGTGTATCAAAAATCGGGACACTTTTTAAGGACGATTTGTTGAAAGGGGCCAAATAAAGTAGGATAACTCTGTTGATTAAAAACGTACTATGTACGTTCAGATCGCCATGATGCTTTCACACGGAATATCAATAATTGTTTAAAATTCACTCCTCCGCAATAAAAAAAAACCAAAAAAAACCCAACATTATTGTTTTTCCCTCTTTCTTCGCTTTAATTTCGTAACTGCCTTCCGTTCATACAACACTGTTTGCTTCTGTTTCGAATTCACTAGAAAACCAGTTACCATGTTTACAGTGTACGCGCAAAATTTTAAAATCTAAATTCATTCGATTTGGTGCGGGGAAAAAATCGACGGCAAAGCAATCATTTGCGTTTGAAATTGATAAAGGAGGGCGACAAAGGTAGCGTAGCGAGATTATTTCTTGAATCCGTCCGTGCTGCACATGCAGTTTCCGCTTTTCAGTATAGCAAGGAAAAGAAAATACGGCATTACTTTTCATAAAATGCCGGTATAGTTGAATTTCATATTATTTCAAATAGAAACAATATTTTGCCAACCAAAATCTAGTTTTCATCGTAAAGCAAAATGAATAAGCTTCCAAACTCAGTTTATAGTTTTTACTTCAAATAAGCGGATTTTTTTTAATGTGACTTAAACGGAGAGGCAAACTTGAAATTTACGGCAAAACTTGAAATTTACGGATTACGAGATAATAATTTAAAAAGAAAAAAAAAAAACCCAACTTACTTTTTTGGAGTGTAGAAACCAAGTTGTCTGACTGAGAAATTTATTTGCTTCTTTTTATCGTCTACTCAAATTGAAGAAAAACAATGAAATGAAATGAAACAAAAGGATGGAAAACCGGTTGGCGATTACAATTTACGCAAATCCTGAACAGTCTCAGCGTACTTAAGATAAAGTTTAACAACAGTATCAAGTTTTGTATTTATTGGGAACTTTTCTTTACATTTGATTGAATAACAGGGGATAGCGCGAACGCAGTCCCCCACACTAAAAAATTGCGTACCCGAGTTGCCCACATTTGGGGCAATCGCAGGCTTCAGCCTAACCGGAGTGCAATGGAAAGGCCTCGACCTGGGGAGACCGCCTTTTTGATCACGGTGCTCCCTGTACCAGGTAAGTATGCTTGGATATCTGACATTTGTCCATTTGAGTAAATCAAGAGTAACTTTATAAAGAGGTATTCGAACATATTATAGTCAGCCGATATATCATTTTAAAACATACAATAAAACAATTTGACTTCGCATCGAGGGACATTTGCCTCCTTCCACTGATCTCATTGAAACGCGTTGGTGTATCAAAAATCGGGACACTTTTTAAGGACGATTTGTTGAAAGGGGCCAAATAAAGTAGGATAACTCTGTTGATTAAAAACGTACTATGTACGTTCAGATCGCCATGATGCTTTCACACGGAATATCAATAATTGTTTAAAATTCACTCCTCCGCAATAAAAAAAAACCAAAAAAAACCCAACATTATTGTTTTTCCCTCTTTCTTCGCTTTAATTTCGTAACTGCCTTCCGTTCATACAACACTGTTTGCTTCTGTTTCGAATTCACTAGAAAACCAGTTACCATGTTTACAGTGTACGCGCAAAATTTTAAAATCTAAATTCATTCGATTTGGTGCGGGGGAAAAAATCGACGGCAAAGCAATCATTTGCGTTTGAAATTGATAAAGGAGGGCGACAAAGGTAGCGTAGCGAGATTATTTCTTGAATCCGTCCGTGCTGCACATGCAGTTTCCGCTTTTCAGTATAGCAAGGAAAAGAAAATACGGCATTACTTTTCATAAAATGCCGGTATAGTTGAATTTCATATTATTTCAAATAGAAACAATATTTTGCCAACCAAAATCTAGTTTTCATCGTAAAGCAAAATGAATAAGCTTCCAAACTCAGTTTATAGTTTTTACTTCAAATAAGCGGATTTTTTTTAATGTGACTTAAACGGAGAGGCAAACTTGAAATTTACGGCAAAACTTGAAATTTACGGATTACGAGATAATAATTTAAAAGAAAAAAAAAAAAAACCCAACTTACTTTTTTGGAGTGTAGAAACCAAGTTGTCTGACTGAGAAATTTATTTGCTTCTTTTTATCGTCTACTCAAATTGAAGAAAAACAATGAAATGAAATGAAACAAAAGGATGGAAAACCGGTTGGCGATTACAATTTACGCAAATCCTGAACAGTCTCAGCGTACTTAAGATAAAGTTTAACAACAGTATCAAGTTTTGTATTTATTGGGAACTTTTCTTTACATTTGATTGAATAACAGGGGATAGCGCGAAACGCAGTCCCCCACACTAAAAAATTGCGTACCCGAGTTGCCCACATTTGGGGCAATCGCAGGCTTCAGCCTAACCGGAGTGCAATGGAAAGGCCTCGACCTGGGGAGACCGCCTTTTTGATCACGGTGCTCCCTGTACCAGGTAAGTATGCTTGGATATCTGACATTTGTCCATTTGAGTAAATCAAGAGTAACTTTATAAAGAGGTATTCGAACATATTATAGTCAGCCGATATATCATTTTAAAACATACAATAAAACAATTTGACTTCGCATCGAGGGACATTTGCCTCCTTCCACTGATCTCATTGAAACGCGTTGGTGTATCAAAAATCGGGACACTTTTTAAGGACGATTTGTTGAAAGGGGCCAAATAAAGTAGGATAACTCTGTTGATTAAAAACGTACTATGTACGTTCAGATCGCCATGATGCTTTCACACGGAATATCAATAATTGTTTAAAATTCACTCCTCCGCAATAAAAAAAAACCAAAAAAAACCCAACATTATTGTTTTTCCCTCTTTCTTCGCTTTAATTTCGTAACTGCCTTCCGTTCATACAACACTGTTTGCTTCTGTTTCGAATTCACTAGAAAACCAGTTACCATGTTTACAGTGTACGCGCAAAATTTTAAAATCTAAATTCATTCGATTTGGTGCGGGGAAAAAATCGACGGCAAAGCAATCATTTGCGTTTGAAATTGATAAAGGAGGGCGACAAAGGTAGCGTAGCGAGATTATTTCTTGAATCCGTCCGTGCTGCACATGCAGTTTCCGCTTTTCAGTATAGCAAGGAAAAGAAAATACGGCATTACTTTTCATAAAATGCCGGTAATAGTTGAATTTCATATTATTTCAAATAGAAACAATATTTTGCCAACCAAAATCTAGTTTTCATCGTAAAGCAAAATGAATAAGCTTCCAAACTCAGTTTATAGTTTTTACTTCAAATAAGCGGATTTTTTTTAATGTGACTTAAACGGAGAGGCAAACTTGAAATTTACGGCAAAACTTGAAATTTACGGATTACGAGATAATAATTTAAAAGAAAAAAAAAAAAACCCAACTTACTTTTTTGGAGTGTAGAAACCAAGTTGTCTGACTGAGAAATTTATTTGCTTCTTTTTATCGTCTACTCAAATTGAAGAAAAACAATGAAATGAAATGAAACAAAAGGATGGAAAACCGGTTGGCGATTACAATTTACGCAAATCCTGAACAGTCTCAGCGTACTTAAGATAAAGTTTAACAACAGTATCAAGTTTTGTATTTATTGGGAACTTTTCTTTACATTTGATTGAATAACAGGGGATAGCGCGAACGCAGTCCCCCACACTAAAAAATTGCGTACCCGAGTTGCCCACATTTGGGGCAATCGCAGGCTTCAGCCTAACCGGAGTGCAATGGAAAGGCCTCGACCTGGGGAGACCGCCTTTTTGATCACGGTGCTCCCTGTACCAGGTAAGTATGCTTGGATATCTGACATTTGTCCATTTGAGTAAATCAAGAGTAACTTTATAAAGAGGTATTCGAACATATTATAGTCAGCCGATATATCATTTTAAAACATACAATAAAACAATTTGACTTCGCATCGAGGGACATTTGCCTCCTTCCACTGATCTCATTGAAACGCGTTGGTGTATCAAAAATCGGGACACTTTTTAAGGACGATTTGTTGAAAGGGGCCAAATAAAGTAGGATAACTCTGTTGATTAAAAACGTACTATGTACGTTCAGATCGCCATGATGCTTTCACACGGAATATCAATAATTGTTTAAAATTCACTCCTCCGCAATAAAAAAAAACCAAAAAAAACCCAACATTATTGTTTTTCCCTCTTTCTTCGCTTTAATTTCGTAACTGCCTTCCGTTCATACAACACTGTTTGCTTCTGTTTCGAATTCACTAGAAAACCAGTTACCATGTTTACAGTGTACGCGCAAAATTTTAAAATCTAAATTCATTCGATTTGGTGCGGGGAAAAAATCGACGGCAAAGCAATCATTTGCGTTTGAAATTGATAAAGGAGGGCGACAAAGGTAGCGTAGCGAGATTATTTCTTGAATCCGTCCGTGCTGCACATGCAGTTTCCGCTTTTCAGTATAGCAAGGAAAAGAAAATACGGCATTACTTTTCATAAAATGCCGGTATAGTTGAATTTCATATTATTTCAAATAGAAACAATATTTTGCCAACCAAAATCTAGTTTTCATCGTAAAGCAAAATGAATAAGCTTCCAAACTCAGTTTATAGTTTTTACTTCAAATAAGCGGATTTTTTTTAATGTGACTTAAACGGAGAGGCAAACTTGAAATTTACGGCAAAACTTGAAATTTACGGATTACGAGATAATAATTTAAAAAGAAAAAAAAAAAACCCAACTTACTTTTTTGGAGTGTAGAAACCAAGTTGTCTGACTGAGAAATTTATTTGCTTCTTTTTATCGTCTACTCAAATTGAAGAAAAACAATGAAATGAAATGAAACAAAAGGATGGAAAACCGGTTGGCGATTACAATTTACGCAAATCCTGAACAGTCTCAGCGTACTTAAGATAAAGTTTAACAACAGTATCAAGTTTTGTATTTATTGGGAACTTTTCTTTACATTTGATTGAATAACAGGGGATAGCGCGAACGCAGTCCCCCACACTAAAAAATTGCGTACCCGAGTTGCCCACATTTGGGGCAATCGCAGGCTTCAGCCTAACCGGAGTGCAATGGAAAGGCCTCGACCTGGGGAGACCGCCTTTTTGATCACGGTGCTCCCTGTACCAGGTAAGTATGCTTGGATATCTGACATTTGTCCATTTGAGTAAATCAAGAGTAACTTTATAAAGAGGTATTCGAACATATTATAGTCAGCCGATATATCATTTTAAAACATACAATAAAACAATTTGACTTCGCATCGAGGGACATTTGCCTCCTTCCACTGATCTCATTGAAACGCGTTGGTGTATCAAAAATCGGGACACTTTTTAAGGACGATTTGTTGAAAGGGGCCAAATAAAGTAGGATAACTCTGTTGATTAAAACGTACTATGTACGTTCAGATCGCCATGATGCTTTCACACGGAATATCAATAATTGTTTAAAATTCACTCCTCCGCAATAAAAAAAAACCAAAAAAAACCCAACATTATTGTTTTTCCCTCTTTCTTCGCTTTAATTTCGTAACTGCCTTCCGTTCATACAACACTGTTTGCTTCTGTTTCCGAATTCACTAGAAAACCAGTTACCATGTTTACAGTGTACGCGCAAAATTTTAAAATCTAAATTCATTCGATTTGGTGCGGGGAAAAAATCGACGGCAAAGCAATCATTTGCGTTTGAAATTGATAAAGGAGGGCGACAAAGGTAGCGTAGCGAGATTATTTCTTGAATCCGTCCGTGCTGCACATGCAGTTTCCGCTTTTCAGTATAGCAAGGAAAAGAAAATACGGCATTACTTTTCATAAAATGCCGGTATAGTTGAATTTCATATTATTTCAAATAGAAACAATATTTTGCCAACCAAAATCTAGTTTTCATCGTAAAGCAAAATGAATAAGCTTCCAAACTCAGTTTATAGTTTTTACTTCAAATAAGCGGATTTTTTTTAATGTGACTTAAACGGAGAGGCAAACTTGAAATTTACGGCAAAACTTGAAATTTACGGATTACGAGATAATAATTTAAAAGAAAAAAAAAAAAACCCAACTTACTTTTTTGGAGTGTAGAAACCAAGTTGTCTGACTGAGAAATTTATTTGCTTCTTTTTATCGTCTACTCAAATTGAAGAAAAACAATGAAATGAAATGAAACAAAAGGATGGAAAACCGGTTGGCGATTACAATTTACGCAAATCCTGAACAGTCTCAGCGTACTTAAGATAAAGTTTAACAACAGTATCAAGTTTTGTATTTATTGGGAACTTTTCTTTACATTTGATTGAATAACAGGGGATAGCGCGAACGCAGTCCCCCACACTAAAAAATTGCGTACCCGAGTTGCCCACATTTGGGGCAATCGCAGGCTTCAGCCTAACCGGAGTGCAATGGAAAGGCCTCGACCTGGGGAGACCGCCTTTTTGATCACGGTGCTCCCTGTACCAGGTAAGTATGCTTGGATATCTGACATTTGTCCATTTGAGTAAATCAAGAGTAACTTTATAAAGAGGTATTCGAACATATTATAGTCAGCCGATATATCATTTTAAAACATACAATAAAACAATTTGACTTCGCATCGAGGGACATTTGCCTCCTTCCACTGATCTCATTGAAACGCGTTGGTGTATCAAAAATCGGGACACTTTTTAAGGACGATTTGTTGAAAGGGGCCAAATAAAGTAGGATAACTCTGTTGATTAAAAACGTACTATGTACGTTCAGATCGCCATGATGCTTTCACACGGAATATCAATAATTGTTTAAAATTCACTCCTCCGCAATAAAAAAAAACCAAAAAAAACCCAACATTATTGTTTTTCCCTCTTTCTTCGCTTTAATTTCGTAACTGCCTTCCGTTCATACAACACTGTTTGCTTCTGTTTCGAATTCACTAGAAAACCAGTTACCATGTTTACAGTGTACGCGCAAAATTTTAAAATCTAAATTCATTCGATTTGGTGCGGGGAAAAAATCGACGGCAAAGCAATCATTTGCGTTTGAAATTGATAAAGGAGGGCGACAAAGGTAGCGTAGCGAGATTATTTCTTGAATCCGTCCGTGCTGCACATGCAGTTTCCGCTTTTCAGTATAGCAAGGAAAAGAAAATACGGCATTACTTTTCATAAAATGCCGGTATAGTTGAATTTCATATTATTTCAAATAGAAACAATATTTTGCCAACCAAAATCTAGTTTTCATCGTAAAGCAAAATGAATAAGCTTCCAAACTCAGTTTATAGTTTTTACTTCAAATAAGCGGATTTTTTTTAATGTGACTTAAACGGAGAGGCAAACTTGAAATTTACGGCAAAACTTGAAATTTACGGATTACGAGATAATAATTTAAAAGAAAAAAAAAAAAAACCCAACTTACTTTTTTGGAGTGTAGAAACCAAGTTGTCTGACTGAGAAATTTATTTGCTTCTTTTTATCGTCTACTCAAATTGAAGAAAAACAATGAAATGAAATGAAACAAAAGGATGGAAAACCGGTTGGCGATTACAATTTACGCAAATCCTGAACAGTCTCAGCGTACTTAAGATAAAGTTTAACAACAGTATCAAGTTTTGTATTTATTGGGAACTTTTCTTTACATTTGATTGAATAACAGGGGATAGCGCGAACGCAGTCCCCCACACTAAAAAATTGCGTACCCGAGTTGCCCACATTTGGGGCAATCGCAGGCTTCAGCCTAACCGGAGTGCAATGGAAAGGCCTCGACCTGGGGAGACCGCCTTTTTGATCACGGTGCTCCCTGTACCAGGTAAGTATGCTTGGATATCTGACATTTGTCCATTTGAGTAAATCAAGAGTAACTTTATAAAGAGGTATTCGAACATATTATAGTCAGCCGATATATCATTTTAAAACATACAATAAAACAATTTGACTTCGCATCGAGGGACATTTGCCTCCTTCCACTGATCTCATTGAAACGCGTTGGTGTATCAAAAATCGGGACACTTTTTAAGGACGATTTGTTGAAAGGGGCCAAATAAAGTAGGATAACTCTGTTGATTAAAAACGTACTATGTACGTTCAGATCGCCATGATGCTTTCACACGGAATATCAATAATTGTTTAAAATTCACTCCTCCGCAATAAAAAAAAACCAAAAAAAACCCAACATTATTGTTTTTCCCTCTTTCTTCGCTTTAATTTCGTAACTGCCTTCCGTTCATACAACACTGTTTGCTTCTGTTTCGAATTCACTAGAAAACCAGTTACCATGTTTACAGTGTACGCGCAAAATTTTAAAATCTAAATTCATTCGATTTGGTGCGGGGAAAAAATCGACGGCAAAGCAATCATTTGCGTTTGAAATTGATAAAGGAGGGCGACAAAGGTAGCGTAGCGAGATTATTTCTTGAATCCGTCCGTGCTGCACATGCAGTTTCCGCTTTTCAGTATAGCAAGGAAAAGAAAATACGGCATTACTTTTCATAAAATGCCGGTATAGTTGAATTTCATATTATTTCAAATAGAAACAATATTTTGCCAACCAAAATCTAGTTTTCATCGTAAAGCAAAATGAATAAGCTTCCAAACTCAGTTTATAGTTTTTACTTCAAATAAGCGGATTTTTTTTAATGTGACTTAAACGGAGAGGCAAACTTGAAATTTACGGCAAAACTTGAAATTTACGGATTACGAGATAATAATTTAAAAGAAAAAAAAAAAAAACCCAACTTACTTTTTTGGAGTGTAGAAACCAAGTTGTCTGACTGAGAAATTTATTTGCTTCTTTTTATCGTCTACTCAAATTGAAGAAAAACAATGAAATGAAATGAAACAAAAGGATGGAAAACCGGTTGGCGATTACAATTTACGCAAATCCTGAACAGTCTCAGCGTACTTAAGATAAAGTTTAACAACAGTATCAAGTTTTGTATTTATTGGGAACTTTTCTTTACATTTGATTGAATAACAGGGGATAGCGCGAACGCAGTCCCCCACACTAAAAAATTGCGTACCCGAGTTGCCCACATTTGGGGCAATCGCAGGCTTCAGCCTAACCGGAGTGCAATGGAAAGGCCTCGACCTGGGGAGACCGCCTTTTTGATCACGGTGCTCCCTGTACCAGGTAAGTATGCTTGGATATCTGACATTTGTCCATTTGAGTAAATCAAGAGTAACTTTATAAAGAGGTATTCGAACATATTATAGTCAGCCGATATATCATTTTAAAACATACAATAAAACAATTTGACTTCGCATCGAGGGACATTTGCCTCCTTCCACTGATCTCATTGAAACGCGTTGGTGTATCAAAAATCGGGACACTTTTTAAGGACGATTTGTTGAAAGGGGCCAAATAAAGTAGGATAACTCTGTTGATTAAAAACGTACTATGTACGTTCAGATCGCCATGATGCTTTCACACGGAATATCAATAATTGTTTAAAATTCACTCCTCCGCAATAAAAAAAAACCAAAAAAAACCCAACATTATTGTTTTTCCCTCTTTCTTCGCTTTAATTTCGTAACTGCCTTCCGTTCATACAACACTGTTTGCTTCTGTTTCGAATTCACTAGAAAACCAGTTACCATGTTTACAGTGTACGCGCAAAATTTTAAAATCTAAATTCATTCGATTTGGTGCGGGGAAAAAATCGACGGCAAAGCAATCATTTGCGTTTGAAATTGATAAAGGAGGGCGACAAAGGTAGCGTAGCGAGATTATTTCTTGAATCCGTCCGTGCTGCACATGCAGTTTCCGCTTTTCAGTATAGCAAGGAAAAGAAAATACGGCATTACTTTTCATAAAATGCCGGTATAGTTGAATTTCATATTATTTCAAATAGAAACAATATTTTGCCAACCAAAATCTAGTTTTCATCGTAAAGCAAAATGAATAAGCTTCCAAACTCAGTTTATAGTTTTTACTTCAAATAAGCGGATTTTTTTTAATGTGACTTAAACGGAGAGGCAACTTGAAATTTACGGCAAAACTTGAAATTTACGGATTACGAGATAATAATTTAAAAGAAAAAAAAAAAAACCCAACTTACTTTTTTGGAGTGTAGAAACCAAGTTGTCTGACTGAGAAATTTATTTGCTTCTTTTTATCGTCTACTCAAATTGAAGAAAAACAATGAAATGAAATGAAACAAAAGGATGGAAAACCGGTTGGCGATTACAATTTACGCAAATCCTGAACAGTCTCAGCGTACTTAAGATAAAGTTTAACAACAGTATCAAGTTTTGTATTTATTGGGAACTTTTCTTTACATTTGATTGAATAACAGGGGATAGCGCGAACGCAGTCCCCCACACTAAAAAATTGCGTACCCGAGTTGCCCACATTTGGGGCAATCGCAGGCTTCAGCCTAACCGGAGTGCAATGGAAAGGCCTCGACCTGGGGAGACCGCCTTTTTGATCACGGTGCTCCCTGTACCAGGTAAGTATGCTTGGATATCTGACATTTGTCCATTTGAGTAAATCAAGAGTAACTTTATAAAGAGGTATTCGAACATATTATAGTCAGCCGATATATCATTTTAAAACATACAATAAAACAATTTGACTTCGCATCGAGGGACATTTGCCTCCTTCCACTGATCTCATTGAAACGCGTTGGTGTATCAAAAATCGGGACACTTTTTAAGGACGATTTGTTGAAAGGGGCCAAATAAAGTAGGATAACTCTGTTGATTAAAAACGTACTATGTACGTTCAGATCGCCATGATGCTTTCACACGGAATATCAATAATTGTTTAAAATTCACTCCTCCGCAATAAAAAAAAACCAAAAAAAACCCAACATTATTGTTTTTCCCTCTTTCTTCGCTTTAATTTCGTAACTGCCTTCCGTTCATACAACACTGTTTGCTTCTGTTTCGAATTCACTAGAAAACCAGTTACCATGTTTACAGTGTACGCGCAAAATTTTAAAATCTAAATTCATTCGATTTGGTGCGGGGAAAAAATCGACGGCAAAGCAATCATTTGCGTTTGAAATTGATAAAGGAGGGCGACAAAGGTAGCGTAGCGAGATTATTTCTTGAATCCGTCCGTGCTGCACATGCAGTTTCCGCTTTTCAGTATAGCAAGGAAAAGAAAATACGGCATTACTTTTCATAAAATGCCGGTATAGTTGAATTTCATATTATTTCAAATAGAAACAATATTTTGCCAACCAAAATCTAGTTTTCATCGTAAAGCAAAATGAATAAGCTTCCAAACTCAGTTTATAGTTTTTACTTCAAATAAGCGGATTTTTTTTAATGTGACTTAAACGGAGAGGCAAACTTGAAATTTACGGCAAAACTTGAAATTTACGGATTACGAGATAATAATTTAAAAGAAAAAAAAAAAAACCCAACTTACTTTTTTGGAGTGTAGAAACCAAGTTGTCTGACTGAGAAATTTATTTGCTTCTTTTTATCGTCTACTCAAATTGAAGAAAAACAATGAAATGAAATGAAACAAAAGGATGGAAAACCGGTTGGCGATTACAATTTACGCAAATCCTGAACAGTCTCAGCGTACTTAAGATAAAGTTTAACAACAGTATCAAGTTTTGTATTTATTGGGAACTTTTCTTTACATTTGATTGAATAACAGGGGATAGCGCGAACGCAGTCCCCCACACTAAAAAATTGCGTACCCGAGTTGCCCACATTTGGGGCAATCGCAGGCTTCAGCCTAACCGGAGTGCAATGGAAAGGCCTCGACCTGGGGAGACCGCCTTTTTGATCACGGTGCTCCCTGTACCAGGTAAGTATGCTTGGATATCTGACATTTGTCCATTTGAGTAAATCAAGAGTAACTTTATAAAGAGGTATTCGAACATATTATAGTCAGCCGATATATCATTTTAAAACATACAATAAAACAATTTGACTTCGCATCGAGGGACATTTGCCTCCTTCCACTGATCTCATTGAAACGCGTTGGTGTATCAAAAATCGGGACACTTTTTAAGGACGATTTGTTGAAAGGGGCCAAATAAAGTAGGATAACTCTGTTGATTAAAAAACGTACTATGTACGTTCAGATCGCCATGATGCTTTCACACGGAATATCAATAATTGTTTAAAATTCACTCCTCCGCAATAAAAAAAAACCAAAAAAAACCCAACATTATTGTTTTTCCCTCTTTCTTCGCTTTAATTTCGTAACTGCCTTCCGTTCATACAACACTGTTTGCTTCTGTTTCGAATTCACTAGAAAACCAGTTACCATGTTTACAGTGTACGCGCAAAATTTTAAAATCTAAATTCATTCGATTTGGTGCGGGGAAAAAATCGACGGCAAAGCAATCATTTGCGTTTGAAATTGATAAAGGAGGGCGACAAAGGTAGCGTAGCGAGATTATTTCTTGAATCCGTCCGTGCTGCACATGCAGTTTCCCGCTTTTCAGTATAGCAAGGAAAAGAAAATACGGCATTACTTTCATAAAATGCCGGTATAGTTGAATTTCATATTATTTCAAATAGAAACAATATTTTGCCAACCAAAATCTAGTTTTCATCGTAAAGCAAAATGAATAAGCTTCCAAACTCAGTTTATAGTTTTTACTTCAAATAAGCGGATTTTTTTAATGTGACTTAAAACGGAGAGGCAAACTTGAAATTTACGGCAAAACTTGAAATTTACGGATTACGAGATAATAATTTAAAAGAAAAAAAAAAAAACCCAACTTACTTTTTTGGAGTGTAGAAACCAAGTTGTCTGACTGAGAAATTTATTTGCTTCTTTTTATCGTCTACTCAAATTGAAGAAAAACAATGAAATGAAATGAAACAAAAGGATGGAAAACCGGTTGGCGATTACAATTTACGCAAATCCTGAACAGTCTCAGCGTACTTAAGATAAAGTTTAACAACAGTATCAAGTTTTGTATTTATTGGGAACTTTTCTTTACATTTGATTGAATAACAGGGGATAGCGCGAACGCAGTCCCCCACACTAAAAAATTGCGTACCCGAGTTGCCCACATTTGGGGCAATCGCAGGCTTCAGCCTAACCGGAGTGCAATGGAAAGGCCTCGACCTGGGGAGACCGCCTTTTTGATCACGGTGCTCCCTGTACCAGGTAAGTATGCTTGGATATCTGACATTTGTCCATTTGAGTAAATCAAGAGTAACTTTATAAAGAGGTATTCGAACATATTATAGTCAGCCGATATATCATTTTAAAACATACAATAAAACAATTTGACTTCGCATCGAGGGACATTTGCCTCCTTCCACTGATCTCATTGAAACGCGTTGGTGTATCAAAAATCGGGACACTTTTTAAGGACGATTTGTTGAAAGGGGCCAAATAAAGTAGGATAACTCTGTTGATTAAAAACGTACTATGTACGTTCAGATCGCCATGATGCTTTCACACGGAATATCAATAATTGTTTAAAATTCACTCCTCCGCAATAAAAAAAAACCAAAAAAACCCAACATTATTGTTTTTCCCTCTTTCTTCGCTTTAATTTCGTAACTGCCTTCCGTTCATACAACACTGTTTGCTTCTGTTTCGAATTCACTAGAAAACCAGTTACCATGTTTACAGTGTACGCGCAAAATTTTAAAATCTAAATTCATTCGATTTGGTGCGGGGAAAAAATCGACGGCAAAGCAATCATTTGCGTTTGAAATTGATAAAGGAGGGCGACAAAGGTAGCGTAGCGAGATTATTTCTTGAATCCGTCCGTGCTGCACATGCAGTTTCCGCTTTTCAGTATAGCAAGGAAAAGAAAATACGGCATTACTTTTCATAAAATGCCGGTATAGTTGAATTTCATATTATTTCAAATAGAAACAATATTTTGCCAACCAAAATCTAGTTTTCATCGTAAAGCAAAATGAATAAGCTTCCAAACTCAGTTTATAGTTTTTACTTCAAATAAGCGGATTTTTTTAATGTGACTTAAACGGAGAGGCAAACTTGAAATTTACGGCAAAACTTGAAATTTACGGATTACGAGATAATAATTTAAAAGAAAAAAAAAAAACCCAACTTACTTTTTTGGAGTGTAGAAACCAAGTTGTCTGACTGAGAAATTTATTTGCTTCTTTTTATCGTCTACTCAAATTGAAGAAAAACAATGAAATGAAATGAAACAAAAGGATGGAAAACCGGTTGGCGATTACAATTTACGCAAATCCTGAACAGTCTCAGCGTACTTAAGATAAAGTTTAACAACAGTATCAAGTTTTGTATTTATTGGGAACTTTTCTTTACATTTGATTGAATAACAGGGGATAGCGCGAACGCAGTCCCCCACACTAAAAAATTGCGTACCCGAGTTGCCCACATTTGGGGCAATCGCAGGCTTCAGCCTAACCGGAGTGCAATGGAAAGGCCTCGACCTGGGGAGACCGCCTTTTTGATCACGGTGCTCCCTGTACCAGGTAAGTATGCTTGGATATCTGACATTTGTCCATTTGAGTAAATCAAGAGTAACTTTATAAAGAGGTATTCGAACATATTATAGTCAGCCGATATATCATTTAAAACATACAATAAAACAATTTGACTTCGCATCGAGGGACATTTGCCTCCTTCCACTGATCTCATTGAAACGCGTTGGTGTATCAAAAATCGGGACACTTTTTAAGGACGATTTGTTGAAAGGGGCCAAATAAAGTAGGATAACTCTGTTGATTAAAAACGTACTATGTACGTTCAGATCGCCATGATGCTTTCACACGGAATATCAATAATTGTTTAAAATTCACTCCTCCGCAATAAAAAAAAACCAAAAAAAAACCCAACATTATTGTTTTTCCCTCTTTCTTCGCTTTAATTTCGTAACTGCCTTCCGTTCATACAACACTGTTTGCTTCTGTTTCGAATTCACTAGAAAACCAGTTACCATGTTTACAGTGTACGCGCAAATTTTAAAATCTAAATTCATTCGATTTGGTGCGGGGAAAAAATCGACGGCAAAGCAATCATTTGCGTTTGAAATTGATAAAGGAGGGCGACAAAGGTAGCGTAGCGAGATTATTTCTTGAATCCGTCCGTGCTGCACATGCAGTTTCCGCTTTTCAGTATAGCAAGGAAAAGAAAATACGGCATTACTTTTCATAAAATGCCGGTATAGTTGAATTTCATATTATTTCAAATAGAAACAATATTTTGCCAACCAAAATCTAGTTTTCATCGTAAAGCAAAATGAATAAGCTTCCAAACTCAGTTTATAGTTTTTACTTCAAATAAGCGGATTTTTTTTAATGTGACTTAAACGGAGAGGCAAACTTGAAATTTACGGCAAAACTTGAAATTTACGGATTACGAGATAATAATTTAAAAGAAAAAAAAAAAAACCCAACTTACTTTTTTGGAGTGTAGAAACCAAGTTGTCTGACTGAGAAATTTATTTGCTTCTTTTTATCGTCTACTCAAATTGAAGAAAAACAATGAAATGAAATGAAACAAAAGGATGGAAAACCGGTTGGCGATTACAATTTACGCAAATCCTGAACAGTCTCAGCGTACTTAAGATAAAGTTTAACAACAGTATCAAGTTTTGTATTTATTGGGAACTTTTCTTTACATTTGATTGAATAACAGGGGATAGCGCGAACGCAGTCCCCCACACTAAAAAATTGCGTACCCGAGTTGCCCACATTTGGGGCAATCGCAGGCTTCAGCCTAACCGGAGTGCAATGGAAAGGCCTCGACCTGGGGAGACCGCCTTTTTGATCACGGTGCTCCCTGTACCAGGTAAGTATGCTTGGATATCTGACATTTGTCCATTTGAGTAAATCAAGAGTAACTTTATAAAGAGGTATTCGAACATATTATAGTCAGCCGATATATCATTTTAAAACATACAATAAAACAATTTGACTTCGCATCGAGGGACATTTGCCTCCTTCCACTGATCTCATTGAAACGCGTTGGTGTATCAAAAATCGGGACACTTTTTAAGGACGATTTGTTGAAAGGGGCCAAATAAAGTAGGATAACTCTGTTGATTAAAAACGTACTATGTACGTTCAGATCGCCATGATGCTTTCACACGGAAATATCAATAATTGTTTAAAATTCACTCCTCCGCAATAAAAAAAACCAAAAAAAACCCAACATTATTGTTTTTCCCTCTTTCTTCGCTTTAATTTCGTAACTGCCTTCCGTTCATACAACACTGTTTGCTTCTGTTTCGAATTCACTAGAAAACCAGTTACCATGTTTACAGTGTACGCGCAAAATTTTAAAATCTAAATTCATTCGATTTGGTGCGGGGAAAAAATCGACGGCAAAGCAATCATTTGCGTTTGAAATTGATAAAGGAGGGCGACAAAGGTAGCGTAGCGAGATTATTTCTTGAATCCGTCCGTGCTGCACATGCAGTTTCCGCTTTTCAGTATAGCAAGGAAAAGAAAATACGGCATTACTTTTCATAAAATGCCGGTATAGTTGAATTTCATATTATTTCAAATAGAAACAATATTTTGCCAACCAAAATCTAGTTTTCATCGTAAAGCAAAATGAATAAGCTTCCAAACTCAGTTTATAGTTTTTACTTCAAATAAGCGGATTTTTTTTAATGTGACTTAAACGGAGAGGCAAACTTGAAATTTACGGCAAAACTTGAAATTTACGGATTACGAGATAATAATTTAAAAGAAAAAAAAAAAAAACCCAACTTACTTTTTTGGAGTGTAGAAACCAAGTTGTCTGACTGAGAAATTTATTTGCTTCTTTTTATCGTCTACTCAAATTGAAGAAAAACAATGAAATGAAATGAAACAAAAGGATGGAAAACCGGTTGGCGATTACAATTTACGCAAATCCTGAACAGTCTCAGCGTACTTAAGATAAAGTTTAACAACAGTATCAAGTTTTGTATTTATTGGGAACTTTTCTTTACATTTGATTGAATAACAGGGGATAGCGCGAACGCAGTCCCCCACACTAAAAAATGCGTACCCGAGTTGCCCACATTTGGGGCAATCGCAGGCTTCAGCCTAACCGGAGTGCAATGGAAAGGCCTCGACCTGGGGAGACCGCCTTTTTGATCACGGTGCTCCCTGTACCAGGTAAGTATGCTTGGATATCTGACATTTGTCCATTTGAGTAAATCAAGAGTAACTTTATAAAGAGGTATTCGAACATATTATAGTCAGCCGATATATCATTTTAAAACATACAATAAAACAATTTGACTTCGCATCGAGGGACATTTGCCTCCTTCCACTGATCTCATTGAAACGCGTTGGTGTATCAAAAATCGGGACACTTTTTAAGGACGATTTGTTGAAAGGGGCCAAATAAAGTAGGATAACTCTGTTGATTAAAAACGTACTATGTACGTTCAGATCGCCATGATGCTTTCACACGGAATATCAATAATTGTTTAAAATTCACTCCTCCGCAATAAAAAAAAACCAAAAAAAACCCAACATTATTGTTTTTCCCTCTTTCTTCGCTTTAATTTCGTAACTGCCTTCCGTTCATACAACACTGTTTGCTTCTGTTTCGAATTCACTAGAAAACCAGTTACCATGTTTACAGTGTACGCGCAAAATTTTAAAATCTAAATTCATTCGATTTGGTGCGGGGAAAAATCGACGGCAAAGCAATCATTTGCGTTTGAAATTGATAAAGGAGGGCGACAAAGGTAGCGTAGCGAGATTATTTCTTGAATCCGTCCGTGCTGCACATGCAGTTTCCGCTTTTCAGTATAGCAAGGAAAAGAAAATACGGCATTACTTTTCATAAAATGCCGGTATAGTTGAATTTCATATTATTTCAAATAGAAACAATATTTTGCCAACCAAAATCTAGTTTTCATCGTAAAGCAAAATGAATAAGCTTCCAAACTCAGTTTATAGTTTTTACTTCAAATAAGCGGATTTTTTTTTAATGTGACTTAAACGGAGAGGCAAACTTGAAATTTACGGCAAAACTTGAAATTTACGGATTACGAGATAATAATTTAAAAGAAAAAAAAAAAAACCCAACTTACTTTTTTGGAGTGTAGAAACCAAGTTGTCTGACTGAGAAATTTATTTGCTTCTTTTTATCGTCTACTCAAATTGAAGAAAAACAATGAAATGAAATGAAACAAAAGGATGGAAAACCGGTTGGCGATTACAATTTACGCAAATCCTGAACAGTCTCAGCGTACTTAAGATAAAGTTTAACAACAGTATCAAGTTTTGTATTTATTGGGAACTTTTCTTTACATTTGATTGAATAACAGGGGATAGCGCGAACGCAGTCCCCCACACTAAAAAATTGCGTACCCGAGTTGCCCACATTTGGGGCAATCGCAGGCTTCAGCCTAACCGGAGTGCAATGGAAAGGCCTC
>NW_027468103.1:0-48251 GCF_965363235.1 Mytilus galloprovincialis
AGTTGACAGAACAAGCCATACTAAGTATATATATTTATTTTTTTGGAGGGGGGTGGGCTTTTTCTCCTTATTTCTTATATTTTGCTATGATATAACATTTTCCTAGGTAATACTTAAATAAATATATAGTTATAAGTAGATGAAATTATTTTTAATGTTGTAACGACAAGTTATTCACTAAAAGAGAAGCCTTTTATGTCCCTTTTTGGAACGCGGCGTAAATTTAATTTTTATGTAAGGACTTATTGAAACCGCCTTGGAGACAGTAAACTTTTATATGGATTGTTCATTCTGCTAAAAGCCTTCAATTACTCATTTCTTATAACATTTCTACCATAAATGAGTGAAAGTTACCCCAATATTTTTATTTATTGGCCTGAAAAGTTAAAATTTTGAGGAAATGAGAGGTATAAATTGACCCAAAGAGACCTTATAAAGAAGATAAAGAGGTTTATAGTGGTATTTTATCTTCCTAAAATCATCTTGTGTATCATTTTCAACTGTTTGTAGGCAGATAAGATAGATATTTGATCATTTATTGGTCCACACTCTATTCTATCTTGATGCGGCTTGGTTTGGATTTGTCGAAGAAATTTTCATCGAATTGCTGTAGATGTCGTCTTTCAATATACTAGATTTTTCTCAAACTATTGAACTGATTATGACAAAACTTGACAGAAATGCTTGAAATAACCAGTATTACAAAGGGAAAAAGTAACATTCAGTTTATTGAACAAAAAGGTCTTCTTTAGGTGTAATACCACCAAATCATGGTACGTCACATCCGGTTGCATACGAAAGTAGGTCTAAAAAAATATTCCCTTGAATTTGACCGTTGTAGGTAATTAATCCTACATTTTATTGCAGTAAAACTATTTCTGAGTCATAATCATATGTCTTGGGTATTTCAAAACACCATTATTTTTTATTTGTGATTTCTATAGAAAATTTTGTAATCTTGAGGTTACATGGTGACTAAACCTTGTACACAGATAGAATAAGGGGAGAAATTTGATTGGTTAACTTCCAATGATGGTTATTTTCTTACATGCAATGAAATGTTATGTGAAACTTTTTCTATAGAACTGGACAGGATAAAACTTTACTCATGCCAAGTATTTCTTTATTTGAAACAAAGATAAATTCTACACAATTTTTTGAAAAGTGCAAATTTAACAAAGACTAATAGGGGAAAATCAATGGTGGTATTACACCTAATATGGGAAGCTGTACATGCACCTATGGCCTTGTGTGTAATCTCATGTGTTAAAATTTCTTGCTATTTAAGTGAAATAATACAAAAAATGAAATATTCTGAGTGGATTGAGTCTCTAAAATACATTTTATGAGAAAATTGTCTTTTAATAGGACTGTACCATGAATATTCAGTTGACAGAACAAGCCATACTAAGTATATATATTTATTTTTTTGGAGGGGGGTGGGCTTTTTCTCCTTATTTCTTATATTTTGCTATGATATAACATTTTCCTAGGTAATACTTAAATAAATATATAGTTATAAGTAGATGAAATTATTTTTAATGTTGTAACGACAAGTTATTCACTAAAAGAGAAGCCTTTTATGTCCCTTTTTGGAACGCGGCGTAAATTTAATTTTTATGTAAGGACTTATTGAAACCGCCTTGGAGACAGTAAACTTTTATATGGATTGTTCATTCTGCTAAAAGCCTTCAATTACTCATTTCTTATAACATTTCTACCATAAATGAGTGAAAGTTACCCCAATATTTTTATTTATTGGCCTGAAAAGTTAAAATTTTGAGGAAATGAGAGGTATAAATTGACCCAAAGAGACCTTATAAAGAAGATAAAGAGGTTTATAGTGGTATTTTATCTTCCTAAAATCATCTTGTGTATCATTTTCAACTGTTTGTAGGCAGATAAGATAGATATTTGATCATTTATTGGTCCACACTCTATTCTATCTTGATGCGGCTTGGTTTGGATTTGTCGAAGAAATTTTCATCGAATTGCTGTAGATGTCGTCTTTCAATATACTAGATTTTTCTCAAACTATTGAACTGATTATGACAAAACTTGACAGAAATGCTTGAAATAACCAGTATTACAAAGGGAAAAAGTAACATTCAGTTTATTGAACAAAAAGGTCTTCTTTAGGTGTAATACCACCAAATCATGGTACGTCACATCCGGTTGCATACGAAAGTAGGTCTAAAAAAATATTCCCTTGAATTTGACCGTTGTAGGTAATTAATCCTACATTTTATTGCAGTAAAACTATTTCTGAGTCATAATCATATGTCTTGGGTATTTCAAAACACCATTATTTTTTATTTGTGATTTCTATAGAAAATTTTGTAATCTTGAGGTTACATGGTGACTAAACCTTGTACACAGATAGAATAAGGGGAGAAATTTGATTGGTTAACTTCCAATGATGGTTATTTTCTTACATGCAATGAAATGTTATGTGAAACTTTTTCTATAGAACTGGACAGGATAAAACTTTACTCATGCCAAGTATTTCTTTATTTGAAACAAAGATAAATTCTACACAATTTTTTGAAAAGTGCAAATTTAACAAAGACTAATAGGGGAAAATCAATGGTGGTATTACACCTAATATGGGAAGCTGTACATGCACCTATGGCCTTGTGTGTAATCTCATGTGTTAAAATTTCTTGCTATTTAAGTGAAATAATACAAAAAATGAAAATATTCTGAGTGGATTGAGTCTCTAAAATACATTTTATGAGAAATTGTCTTTTAATAGGACTGTACCATGAATATTCAGTTGACAGAACAAGCCATACTAAGTATATATATTTATTTTTTTGGAGGGGGGTGGGCTTTTTCTCCTTATTTCTTATATTTTGCTATGATATAACATTTTCCTAGGTAATACTTAAATAAATATATAGTTTATAAGTAGATGAAATTATTTTTAATGTTGTAACGACAAGTTATTCACTAAAAGAGAAGCCTTTTATGTCCCTTTTTGGAACGCGGCGTAAATTTAATTTTTATGTAAGGACTTATTGAAACCGCCTTGGAGACAGTAAACTTTTATATGGATTGTTCATTCTGCTAAAAGCCTTCAATTACTCATTTCTTATAACATTTCTACCATAAATGAGTGAAAGTTACCCCAATATTTTTATTTATTGGCCTGAAAAGTTAAATTTTGAGGAAATGAGAGGTATAAATTGACCCAAAGAGACCTTATAAAGAAGATAAAGAGGTTTATAGTGGTATTTTATCTTCCTAAAATCATCTTGTGTATCATTTTCAACTGTTTGTAGGCAGATAAGATAGATATTTGATCATTTATTGGTCCACACTCTATTCTATCTTGATGCGGCTTGGTTTGGATTTGTCGAAGAAATTTTCATCGAATTGCTGTAGATGTCGTCTTTCAATATACTAGATTTTTCTCAAACTATTGAACTGATTATGACAAAACTTGACAGAAATGCTTGAAATAACCAGTATTACAAAGGGAAAAAGTAACATTCAGTTTATTGAACAAAAAGGTCTTCTTTAGGTGTAATACCACCAAATCATGGTACGTCACATCCGGTTGCATACGAAAGTAGGTCTAAAAAAATATTCCCTTGAATTTGACCGTTGTAGGTAATTAATCCTACATTTTATTGCAGTAAAACTATTTCTGAGTCATAATCATATGTCTTGGGTATTTCAAAACACCATTATTTTTTATTTGTGATTTCTATAGAAAATTTTGTAATCTTGAGGTTACATGGTGACTAAACCTTGTACACAGATAGAATAAGGGGAGAAATTTGATTGGTTAACTTCCAATGATGGTTATTTTCTTACATGCAATGAAATGTTATGTGAAACTTTTTCTATAGAACTGGACAGGATAAAACTTTACTCATGCCAAGTATTTCTTTATTTGAAACAAAGATAAATTCTACACAATTTTTTGAAAAGTGCAAATTTAACAAAGACTAATAGGGGAAAATCAATGGTGGTATTACACCTAATATGGGAAGCTGTACATGCACCTATGGCCTTGTGTGTAATCTCATGTGTTAAAATTTCTTGCTATTTAAGTGAAATAATACAAAAAATGAAATATTCTGAGTGGATTGAGTCTCTAAAATACATTTTATGAGAAAATTGTCTTTTAATAGGACTGTACCATGAATATTCAGTTGACAGAACAAGCCATACTAAGTATATATATTTATTTTTTTGGAGGGGGGTGGGCTTTTTCTCCTTATTTCTTATATTTTGCTATGATATAACATTTTCCTAGGTAATACTTAAATAAATATATAGTTATAAGTAGATGAAATTATTTTTAATGTTGTAACGACAAGTTATTCACTAAAAGAGAAGCCTTTTATGTCCCTTTTTGGAACGCGGCGTAAATTTAATTTTTATGTAAGGACTTATTGAAACCGCCTTGGAGACAGTAAACTTTTATATGGATTGTTCATTCTGCTAAAAGCCTTCAATTACTCATTTCTTATAACATTTCTACCATAAATGAGTGAAAGTTACCCCAATATTTTTATTTATTGGCCTGAAAAGTTAAAATTTTGAGGAAATGAGAGGTATAAATTGACCCAAAGAGACCTTATAAAGAAGATAAAGAGGTTTATAGTGGTATTTTATCTTCCTAAAATCATCTTGTGTATCATTTTCAACTGTTTGTAGGCAGATAAGATAGATATTTGATCATTTATTGGTCCACACTCTATTCTATCTTGATGCGGCTTGGTTTGGATTTGTCGAAGAAATTTTCATCGAATTGCTGTAGATGTCGTCTTTCAATATACTAGATTTTTCTCAAACTATTGAACTGATTATGACAAAACTTGACAGAAATGCTTGAAATAACCAGTATTACAAAGGGAAAAAGTAACATTCAGTTTATTGAACAAAAAGGTCTTCTTTAGGTGTAATACCACCAAATCATGGTACGTCACATCCGGTTGCATACGAAAGTAGGTCTAAAAAATATTCCCTTGAATTTGACCGTTGTAGGTAATTAATCCTACATTTTATTGCAGTAAAACTATTTCTGAGTCATAATCATATGTCTTGGGTATTTCAAAACACCATTATTTTTTATTTGTGATTTCTATAGAAAATTTTGTAATCTTGAGGTTACATGGTGACTAAACCTTGTACACAGATAGAATAAGGGGAGAAATTTGATTGGTTAACTTCCAATGATGGTTATTTTCTTACATGCAATGAAATGTTATGTGAAACTTTTTCTATAGAACTGGACAGGATAAAACTTTACTCATGCCAAGTATTTCTTTATTTGAAACAAAGATAAATTCTACACAATTTTTTGAAAAGTGCAAATTTAACAAAGACTAATAGGGGAAAATCAATGGTGGTATTACACCTAATATGGGAAGCTGTACATGCACCTATGGCCTTGTGTGTAATCTCATGTGTTAAAATTTCTTGCTATTTAAGTGAAATAATACAAAAAATGAAATATTCTGAGTGGATTGAGTCTCTAAAATACATTTTATGAGAAAATTGTCTTTTAATAGGACTGTACCATGAATATTCAGTTGACAGAACAAGCCATACTAAGTATATATATTTATTTTTTTGGAGGGGGGTGGGCTTTTTCTCCTTATTTCTTATATTTTGCTATGATATAACATTTTCCTAGGTAATACTTAAATAAATATATAGTTATAAGTAGATGAAATTATTTTTAATGTTGTAACGACAAGTTATTCACTAAAAGAGAAGCCTTTTATGTCCCTTTTTGGAACGCGGCGTAAATTTAATTTTTATGTAAGGACTTATTGAAACCGCCTTGGAGACAGTAAACTTTTATATGGATTGTTCATTCTGCTAAAAGCCTTCAATTACTCATTTCTTATAACATTTCTACCATAAATGAGTGAAAGTTACCCCAATATTTTTATTTATTGGCCTGAAAAGTTAAAATTTTGAGGAAATGAGAGGTATAAATTGACCCAAAGAGACCTTATAAAGAAGATAAAGAGGTTTATAGTGGTATTTTATCTTCCTAAAATCATCTTGTGTATCATTTTCAACTGTTTGTAGGCAGATAAGATAGATATTTGATCATTTATTGGTCCACACTCTATTCTATCTTGATGCGGCTTGGTTTGGATTTGTCGAAGAAATTTTCATCGAATTGCTGTAGATGTCGTCTTTCAATATACTAGATTTTTCTCAAACTATTGAACTGATTATGACAAAACTTGACAGAAATGCTTGAAATAACCAGTATTACAAAGGGAAAAAGTAACATTCAGTTTATTGAACAAAAAGGTCTTCTTTAGGTGTAATACCACCAAATCATGGTACGTCACATCCGGTTGCATACGAAAGTAGGTCTAAAAAAATATTCCCTTGAATTTGACCGTTGTAGGTAATTAATCCTACATTTTATTGCAGTAAAACTATTTCTGAGTCATAATCATATGTCTTGGGTATTTCAAAACACCATTATTTTTTATTTGTGATTTCTATAGAAAATTTTGTAATCTTGAGGTTACATGGTGACTAAACCTTGTACACAGATAGAATAAGGGGAGAAATTTGATTGGTTAACTTCCAATGATGGTTATTTTCTTACATGCAATGAAATGTTATGTGAAACTTTTTCTATAGAACTGGACAGGATAAAACTTTACTCATGCCAAGTATTTCTTTATTTGAAACAAAGATAAATTCTACACAATTTTTTGAAAAGTGCAAATTTAACAAAGACTAATAGGGGAAAATCAATGGTGGTATTACACCTAATATGGGAAGCTGTACATGCACCTATGGCCTTGTGTGTAATCTCATGTGTTAAAATTTCTTGCTATTTAAGTGAAATAATACAAAAAATGAAATATTCTGAGTGGATTGAGTCTCTAAAATACATTTTATGAGAAAATTGTCTTTTAATAGGACTGTACCATGAATATTCAGTTGACAGAACAAGCCATACTAAGTATATATATTTATTTTTTTGGAGGGGGGTGGGCTTTTTCTCCTTATTTCTTATATTTTGCTATGATATAACATTTTCCTAGGTAATACTTAAATAAATATATAGTTATAAGTAGATGAAATTATTTTTAATGTTGTAACGACAAGTTATTCACTAAAAGAGAAGCCTTTTATGTCCCTTTTTGGAACGCGGCGTAAATTTAATTTTTATGTAAGGACTTATTGAAACCGCCTTGGAGACAGTAAACTTTTATATGGATTGTTCATTCTGCTAAAAGCCTTCAATTACTCATTTCTTATAACATTTCTACCATAAATGAGTGAAAGTTACCCCAATATTTTTATTTATTGGCCTGAAAAGTTAAAATTTTGAGGAAATGAGAGGTATAAATTGACCCAAAGAGACCTTATAAAGAAGATAAAGAGGTTTATAGTGGTATTTTATCTTCCTAAAATCATCTTGTGTATCATTTTCAACTGTTTGTAGGCAGATAAGATAGATATTTGATCATTTATTGGTCCACACTCTATTCTATCTTGATGCGGCTTGGTTTGGATTTGTCGAAGAAATTTTCATCGAATTGCTGTAGATGTCGTCTTTCAATATACTAGATTTTTCTCAAACTATTGAACTGATTATGACAAAACTTGACAGAAATGCTTGAAATAACCAGTATTACAAAGGGAAAAAGTAACATTCAGTTTATTGAACAAAAAGGTCTTCTTTAGGTGTAATACCACCAAATCATGGTACGTCACATCCGGTTGCATACGAAAGTAGGTCTAAAAAAATATTCCCTTGAATTTGACCGTTGTAGGTAATTAATCCTACATTTTATTGCAGTAAAACTATTTCTGAGTCATAATCATATGTCTTGGGTATTTCAAAACACCATTATTTTTTATTTGTGATTTCTATAGAAAATTTTGTAATCTTGAGGTTACATGGTGACTAAACCTTGTACACAGATAGAATAAGGGGAGAAATTTGATTGGTTAACTTCCAATGATGGTTATTTTCTTACATGCAATGAAATGTTATGTGAAACTTTTTCTATAGAACTGGACAGGATAAAACTTTACTCATGCCAAGTATTTCTTTATTTGAAACAAAGATAAATTCTACACAATTTTTTGAAAAGTGCAAATTTAACAAAGACTAATAGGGGAAAATCAATGGTGGTATTACACCTAATATGGGAAGCTGTACATGCACCTATGGCCTTGTGTGTAATCTCATGTGTTAAAATTTCTTGCTATTTAAGTGAAATAATACAAAAAATGAAATATTCTGAGTGGATTGAGTCTCTAAAATACATTTTATGAGAAAATTGTCTTTTAATAGGACTGTACCATGAATATTCAGTTGACAGAACAAGCCATACTAAGTATATATATTTATTTTTTTGGAGGGGGGTGGGCTTTTTCTCCTTATTTCTTATATTTTGCTATGATATAACATTTTCCTAGGTAATACTTAAATAAATATATAGTTATAAGTAGATGAAATTATTTTTAATGTTGTAACGACAAGTTATTCACTAAAAGAGAAGCCTTTTATGTCCCTTTTTGGAACGCGGCGTAAATTTAATTTTTATGTAAGGACTTATTGAAACCGCCTTGGAGACAGTAAACTTTTATATGGATTGTTCATTCTGCTAAAAGCCTTCAATTACTCATTTCTTATAACATTTCTACCATAAATGAGTGAAAGTTACCCCAATATTTTTATTTATTGGCCTGAAAAGTTAAAATTTTGAGGAAATGAGAGGTATAAATTGACCCAAAGAGACCTTATAAAGAAGATAAAGAGGTTTATAGTGGTATTTTATCTTCCTAAAATCATCTTGTGTATCATTTTCAACTGTTTGTAGGCAGATAAGATAGATATTTGATCATTTATTGGTCCACACTCTATTCTATCTTGATGCGGCTTGGTTTGGATTTGTCGAAGAAATTTTCATCGAATTGCTGTAGATGTCGTCTTTCAATATACTAGATTTTTCTCAAACTATTGAACTGATTATGACAAAACTTGACAGAAATGCTTGAAATAACCAGTATTACAAAGGGAAAAAGTAACATTCAGTTTATTGAACAAAAAGGTCTTCTTTAGGTGTAATACCACCAAATCATGGTACGTCACATCCGGTTGCATACGAAAGTAGGTCTAAAAAAATATTCCCTTGAATTTGACCGTTGTAGGTAATTAATCCTACATTTTATTGCAGTAAAACTATTTCTGAGTCATAATCATATGTCTTGGGTATTTCAAAACACCATTATTTTTTATTTGTGATTTCTATAGAAAATTTTGTAATCTTGAGGTTACATGGTGACTAAACCTTGTACACAGATAGAATAAGGGGAGAAATTTGATTGGTTAACTTCCAATGATGGTTATTTTCTTACATGCAATGAAATGTTATGTGAAACTTTTTCTATAGAACTGGACAGGATAAAACTTTACTCATGCCAAGTATTTCTTTATTTGAAACAAAGATAAATTCTACACAATTTTTTGAAAAGTGCAAATTTAACAAAGACTAATAGGGGAAAATCAATGGTGGTATTACACCTAATATGGGAAGCTGTACATGCACCTATGGCCTTGTGTGTAATCTCATGTGTTAAAATTTCTTGCTATTTAAGTGAAATAATACAAAAAATGAAATATTCTGAGTGGATTGAGTCTCTAAAATACATTTTATGAGAAAATTGTCTTTTAATAGGACTGTACCATGAATATTCAGTTGACAGAACAAGCCATACTAAGTATATATATTTATTTTTTTGGAGGGGGGTGGGCTTTTTCTCCTTATTTCTTATATTTTGCTATGATATAACATTTTCCTAGGTAATACTTAAATAAATATATAGTTATAAGTAGATGAAATTATTTTTAATGTTGTAACGACAAGTTATTCACTAAAAGAGAAGCCTTTTATGTCCCTTTTTGGAACGCGGCGTAAATTTAATTTTTATGTAAGGACTTATTGAAACCGCCTTGGAGACAGTAAACTTTTATATGGATTGTTCATTCTGCTAAAAGCCTTCAATTACTCATTTCTTATAACATTTCTACCATAAATGAGTGAAAGTTACCCCAATATTTTTATTTATTGGCCTGAAAAGTTAAAATTTTGAGGAAATGAGAGGTATAAATTGACCCAAAGAGACCTTATAAAGAAGATAAAGAGGTTTATAGTGGTATTTTATCTTCCTAAAATCATCTTGTGTATCATTTTCAACTGTTTGTAGGCAGATAAGATAGATATTTGATCATTTATTGGTCCACACTCTATTCTATCTTGATGCGGCTTGGTTTGGATTTGTCGAAGAAATTTTCATCGAATTGCTGTAGATGTCGTCTTTCAATATACTAGATTTTTCTCAAACTATTGAACTGATTATGACAAAACTTGACAGAAATGCTTGAAATAACCAGTATTACAAAGGGAAAAAGTAACATTCAGTTTATTGAACAAAAAGGTCTTCTTTAGGTGTAATACCACCAAATCATGGTACGTCACATCCGGTTGCATACGAAAGTAGGTCTAAAAAAATATTCCCTTGAATTTGACCGTTGTAGGTAATTAATCCTACATTTTATTGCAGTAAAACTATTTCTGAGTCATAATCATATGTCTTGGGTATTTCAAAACACCATTATTTTTTATTTGTGATTTCTATAGAAAATTTTGTAATCTTGAGGTTACATGGTGACTAAACCTTGTACACAGATAGAATAAGGGGAGAAATTTGATTGGTTAACTTCCAATGATGGTTATTTTCTTACATGCAATGAAATGTTATGTGAAACTTTTTCTATAGAACTGGACAGGATAAAACTTTACTCATGCCAAGTATTTCTTTATTTGAAACAAAGATAAATTCTACACAATTTTTTGAAAAGTGCAAATTTAACAAAGACTAATAGGGGAAAATCAATGGTGGTATTACACCTAATATGGGAAGCTGTACATGCACCTATGGCCTTGTGTGTAATCTCATGTGTTAAAATTTCTTGCTATTTAAGTGAAATAATACAAAAAATGAAATATTCTGAGTGGATTGAGTCTCTAAAATACATTTTATGAGAAAATTGTCTTTTAATAGGACTGTACCATGAATATTCAGTTGACAGAACAAGCCATACTAAGTATATATATTTATTTTTTTGGAGGGGGGTGGGCTTTTTCTCCTTATTTCTTATATTTTGCTATGATATAACATTTTCCTAGGTAATACTTAAATAAATATATAGTTATAAGTAGATGAAATTATTTTTAATGTTGTAACGACAAGTTATTCACTAAAAGAGAAGCCTTTTATGTCCCTTTTTGGAACGCGGCGTAAATTTAATTTTTATGTAAGGACTTATTGAAACCGCCTTGGAGACAGTAAACTTTTATATGGATTGTTCATTCTGCTAAAAGCCTTCAATTACTCATTTCTTATAACATTTCTACCATAAATGAGTGAAAGTTACCCCAATATTTTTATTTATTGGCCTGAAAAGTTAAAATTTTGAGGAAATGAGAGGTATAAATTGACCCAAAGAGACCTTATAAAGAAGATAAAGAGGTTTATAGTGGTATTTTATCTTCCTAAAATCATCTTGTGTATCATTTTCAACTGTTTGTAGGCAGATAAGATAGATATTTGATCATTTATTGGTCCACACTCTATTCTATCTTGATGCGGCTTGGTTTGGATTTGTCGAAGAAATTTTCATCGAATTGCTGTAGATGTCGTCTTTCAATATACTAGATTTTTCTCAAACTATTGAACTGATTATGACAAAACTTGACAGAAATGCTTGAAATAACCAGTATTACAAAGGGAAAAAGTAACATTCAGTTTATTGAACAAAAAGGTCTTCTTTAGGTGTAATACCACCAAATCATGGTACGTCACATCCGGTTGCATACGAAAGTAGGTCTAAAAAAATATTCCCTTGAATTTGACCGTTGTAGGTAATTAATCCTACATTTTATTGCAGTAAAACTATTTCTGAGTCATAATCATATGTCTTGGGTATTTCAAAACACCATTATTTTTTATTTGTGATTTCTATAGAAAATTTTGTAATCTTGAGGTTACATGGTGACTAAACCTTGTACACAGATAGAATAAGGGGAGAAATTTGATTGGTTAACTTCCAATGATGGTTATTTTCTTACATGCAATGAAATGTTATGTGAAACTTTTTCTATAGAACTGGACAGGATAAAACTTTACTCATGCCAAGTATTTCTTTATTTGAAACAAAGATAAATTCTACACAATTTTTTGAAAAGTGCAAATTTAACAAAGACTAATAGGGGAAAATCAATGGTGGTATTACACCTAATATGGGAAGCTGTACATGCACCTATGGCCTTGTGTGTAATCTCATGTGTTAAAATTTCTTGCTATTTAAGTGAAATAATACAAAAAATGAAATATTCTGAGTGGATTGAGTCTCTAAAATACATTTTATGAGAAAATTGTCTTTTAATAGGACTGTACCATGAATATTCAGTTGACAGAACAAGCCATACTAAGTATATATATTTATTTTTTTGGAGGGGGGTGGGCTTTTTCTCCTTATTTCTTATATTTTGCTATGATATAACATTTTCCTAGGTAATACTTAAATAAATATATAGTTATAAGTAGATGAAATTATTTTTAATGTTGTAACGACAAGTTATTCACTAAAAGAGAAGCCTTTTATGTCCCTTTTTGGAACGCGGCGTAAATTTAATTTTTATGTAAGGACTTATTGAAACCGCCTTGGAGACAGTAAACTTTTATATGGATTGTTCATTCTGCTAAAAGCCTTCAATTACTCATTTCTTATAACATTTCTACCATAAATGAGTGAAAGTTACCCCAATATTTTTATTTATTGGCCTGAAAAGTTAAAATTTTGAGGAAATGAGAGGTATAAATTGACCCAAAGAGACCTTATAAAGAAGATAAAGAGGTTTATAGTGGTATTTTATCTTCCTAAAATCATCTTGTGTATCATTTTCAACTGTTTGTAGGCAGATAAGATAGATATTTGATCATTTATTGGTCCACACTCTATTCTATCTTGATGCGGCTTGGTTTGGATTTGTCGAAGAAATTTTCATCGAATTGCTGTAGATGTCGTCTTTCAATATACTAGATTTTTCTCAAACTATTGAACTGATTATGACAAAACTTGACAGAAATGCTTGAAATAACCAGTATTACAAAGGGAAAAAGTAACATTCAGTTTATTGAACAAAAAGGTCTTCTTTAGGTGTAATACCACCAAATCATGGTACGTCACATCCGGTTGCATACGAAAGTAGGTCTAAAAAAATATTCCCTTGAATTTGACCGTTGTAGGTAATTAATCCTACATTTTATTGCAGTAAAACTATTTCTGAGTCATAATCATATGTCTTGGGTATTTCAAAACACCATTATTTTTTATTTGTGATTTCTATAGAAAATTTTGTAATCTTGAGGTTACATGGTGACTAAACCTTGTACACAGATAGAATAAGGGGAGAAATTTGATTGGTTAACTTCCAATGATGGTTATTTTCTTACATGCAATGAAATGTTATGTGAAACTTTTTCTATAGAACTGGACAGGATAAAACTTTACTCATGCCAAGTATTTCTTTATTTGAAACAAAGATAAATTCTACACAATTTTTTGAAAAGTGCAAATTTAACAAAGACTAATAGGGGAAAATCAATGGTGGTATTACACCTAATATGGGAAGCTGTACATGCACCTATGGCCTTGTGTGTAATCTCATGTGTTAAAATTTCTTGCTATTTAAGTGAAATAATACAAAAAATGAAATATTCTGAGTGGATTGAGTCTCTAAAATACATTTTATGAGAAAATTGTCTTTTAATAGGACTGTACCATGAATATTCAGTTGACAGAACAAGCCATACTAAGTATATATATTTATTTTTTTGGAGGGGGGTGGGCTTTTTCTCCTTATTTCTTATATTTTGCTATGATATAACATTTTCCTAGGTAATACTTAAATAAATATATAGTTATAAGTAGATGAAATTATTTTTAATGTTGTAACGACAAGTTATTCACTAAAAGAGAAGCCTTTTATGTCCCTTTTTGGAACGCGGCGTAAATTTAATTTTTATGTAAGGACTTATTGAAACCGCCTTGGAGACAGTAAACTTTTATATGGATTGTTCATTCTGCTAAAAGCCTTCAATTACTCATTTCTTATAACATTTCTACCATAAATGAGTGAAAGTTACCCCAATATTTTTATTTATTGGCCTGAAAAGTTAAAATTTTGAGGAAATGAGAGGTATAAATTGACCCAAAGAGACCTTATAAAGAAGATAAAGAGGTTTATAGTGGTATTTTATCTTCCTAAAATCATCTTGTGTATCATTTTCAACTGTTTGTAGGCAGATAAGATAGATATTTGATCATTTATTGGTCCACACTCTATTCTATCTTGATGCGGCTTGGTTTGGATTTGTCGAAGAAATTTTCATCGAATTGCTGTAGATGTCGTCTTTCAATATACTAGATTTTTCTCAAACTATTGAACTGATTATGACAAAACTTGACAGAAATGCTTGAAATAACCAGTATTACAAAGGGAAAAAGTAACATTCAGTTTATTGAACAAAAAGGTCTTCTTTAGGTGTAATACCACCAAATCATGGTACGTCACATCCGGTTGCATACGAAAGTAGGTCTAAAAAAATATTCCCTTGAATTTGACCGTTGTAGGTAATTAATCCTACATTTTATTGCAGTAAAACTATTTCTGAGTCATAATCATATGTCTTGGGTATTTCAAAACACCATTATTTTTTATTTGTGATTTCTATAGAAAATTTTGTAATCTTGAGGTTACATGGTGACTAAACCTTGTACACAGATAGAATAAGGGGAGAAATTTGATTGGTTAACTTCCAATGATGGTTATTTTCTTACATGCAATGAAATGTTATGTGAAACTTTTTCTATAGAACTGGACAGGATAAAACTTTACTCATGCCAAGTATTTCTTTATTTGAAACAAAGATAAATTCTACACAATTTTTTGAAAAGTGCAAATTTAACAAAGACTAATAGGGGAAAATCAATGGTGGTATTACACCTAATATGGGAAGCTGTACATGCACCTATGGCCTTGTGTGTAATCTCATGTGTTAAAATTTCTTGCTATTTAAGTGAAATAATACAAAAAATGAAATATTCTGAGTGGATTGAGTCTCTAAAATACATTTTATGAGAAAATTGTCTTTTAATAGGACTGTACCATGAATATTCAGTTGACAGAACAAGCCATACTAAGTATATATATTTATTTTTTTGGAGGGGGGTGGGCTTTTTCTCCTTATTTCTTATATTTTGCTATGATATAACATTTTCCTAGGTAATACTTAAATAAATATATAGTTATAAGTAGATGAAATTATTTTTAATGTTGTAACGACAAGTTATTCACTAAAAGAGAAGCCTTTTATGTCCCTTTTTGGAACGCGGCGTAAATTTAATTTTTATGTAAGGACTTATTGAAACCGCCTTGGAGACAGTAAACTTTTATATGGATTGTTCATTCTGCTAAAAGCCTTCAATTACTCATTTCTTATAACATTTCTACCATAAATGAGTGAAAGTTACCCCAATATTTTTATTTATTGGCCTGAAAAGTTAAAATTTTGAGGAAATGAGAGGTATAAATTGACCCAAAGAGACCTTATAAAGAAGATAAAGAGGTTTATAGTGGTATTTTATCTTCCTAAAATCATCTTGTGTATCATTTTCAACTGTTTGTAGGCAGATAAGATAGATATTTGATCATTTATTGGTCCACACTCTATTCTATCTTGATGCGGCTTGGTTTGGATTTGTCGAAGAAATTTTCATCGAATTGCTGTAGATGTCGTCTTTCAATATACTAGATTTTTCTCAAACTATTGAACTGATTATGACAAAACTTGACAGAAATGCTTGAAATAACCAGTATTACAAAGGGAAAAAGTAACATTCAGTTTATTGAACAAAAAGGTCTTCTTTAGGTGTAATACCACCAAATCATGGTACGTCACATCCGGTTGCATACGAAAGTAGGTCTAAAAAAATATTCCCTTGAATTTGACCGTTGTAGGTAATTAATCCTACATTTTATTGCAGTAAAACTATTTCTGAGTCATAATCATATGTCTTGGGTATTTCAAAACACCATTATTTTTTATTTGTGATTTCTATAGAAAATTTTGTAATCTTGAGGTTACATGGTGACTAAACCTTGTACACAGATAGAATAAGGGGAGAAATTTGATTGGTTAACTTCCAATGATGGTTATTTTCTTACATGCAATGAAATGTTATGTGAAACTTTTTCTATAGAACTGGACAGGATAAAACTTTACTCATGCCAAGTATTTCTTTATTTGAAACAAAGATAAATTCTACACAATTTTTTGAAAAGTGCAAATTTAACAAAGACTAATAGGGGAAAATCAATGGTGGTATTACACCTAATATGGGAAGCTGTACATGCACCTATGGCCTTGTGTGTAATCTCATGTGTTAAAATTTCTTGCTATTTAAGTGAAATAATACAAAAAATGAAATATTCTGAGTGGATTGAGTCTCTAAAATACATTTTATGAGAAAATTGTCTTTTAATAGGACTGTACCATGAATATTCAGTTGACAGAACAAGCCATACTAAGTATATATATTTATTTTTTTGGAGGGGGGTGGGCTTTTTCTCCTTATTTCTTATATTTTGCTATGATATAACATTTTCCTAGGTAATACTTAAATAAATATATAGTTATAAGTAGATGAAATTATTTTTAATGTTGTAACGACAAGTTATTCACTAAAAGAGAAGCCTTTTATGTCCCTTTTTGGAACGCGGCGTAAATTTAATTTTTATGTAAGGACTTATTGAAACCGCCTTGGAGACAGTAAACTTTTATATGGATTGTTCATTCTGCTAAAAGCCTTCAATTACTCATTTCTTATAACATTTCTACCATAAATGAGTGAAAGTTACCCCAATATTTTTATTTATTGGCCTGAAAAGTTAAAATTTTGAGGAAATGAGAGGTATAAATTGACCCAAAGAGACCTTATAAAGAAGATAAAGAGGTTTATAGTGGTATTTTATCTTCCTAAAATCATCTTGTGTATCATTTTCAACTGTTTGTAGGCAGATAAGATAGATATTTGATCATTTATTGGTCCACACTCTATTCTATCTTGATGCGGCTTGGTTTGGATTTGTCGAAGAAATTTTCATCGAATTGCTGTAGATGTCGTCTTTCAATATACTAGATTTTTCTCAAACTATTGAACTGATTATGACAAAACTTGACAGAAATGCTTGAAATAACCAGTATTACAAAGGGAAAAAGTAACATTCAGTTTATTGAACAAAAAGGTCTTCTTTAGGTGTAATACCACCAAATCATGGTACGTCACATCCGGTTGCATACGAAAGTAGGTCTAAAAAAATATTCCCTTGAATTTGACCGTTGTAGGTAATTAATCCTACATTTTATTGCAGTAAAACTATTTCTGAGTCATAATCATATGTCTTGGGTATTTCAAAACACCATTATTTTTTATTTGTGATTTCTATAGAAAATTTTGTAATCTTGAGGTTACATGGTGACTAAACCTTGTACACAGATAGAATAAGGGGAGAAATTTGATTGGTTAACTTCCAATGATGGTTATTTTCTTACATGCAATGAAATGTTATGTGAAACTTTTTCTATAGAACTGGACAGGATAAAACTTTACTCATGCCAAGTATTTCTTTATTTGAAACAAAGATAAATTCTACACAATTTTTTGAAAAGTGCAAATTTAACAAAGACTAATAGGGGAAAATCAATGGTGGTATTACACCTAATATGGGAAGCTGTACATGCACCTATGGCCTTGTGTGTAATCTCATGTGTTAAAATTTCTTGCTATTTAAGTGAAATAATACAAAAAATGAAATATTCTGAGTGGATTGAGTCTCTAAAATACATTTTATGAGAAAATTGTCTTTTAATAGGACTGTACCATGAATATTCAGTTGACAGAACAAGCCATACTAAGTATATATATTTATTTTTTTGGAGGGGGGTGGGCTTTTTCTCCTTATTTCTTATATTTTGCTATGATATAACATTTTCCTAGGTAATACTTAAATAAATATATAGTTATAAGTAGATGAAATTATTTTTAATGTTGTAACGACAAGTTATTCACTAAAAGAGAAGCCTTTTATGTCCCTTTTTGGAACGCGGCGTAAATTTAATTTTTATGTAAGGACTTATTGAAACCGCCTTGGAGACAGTAAACTTTTATATGGATTGTTCATTCTGCTAAAAGCCTTCAATTACTCATTTCTTATAACATTTCTACCATAAATGAGTGAAAGTTACCCCAATATTTTTATTTATTGGCCTGAAAAGTTAAAATTTTGAGGAAATGAGAGGTATAAATTGACCCAAAGAGACCTTATAAAGAAGATAAAGAGGTTTATAGTGGTATTTTATCTTCCTAAAATCATCTTGTGTATCATTTTCAACTGTTTGTAGGCAGATAAGATAGATATTTGATCATTTATTGGTCCACACTCTATTCTATCTTGATGCGGCTTGGTTTGGATTTGTCGAAGAAATTTTCATCGAATTGCTGTAGATGTCGTCTTTCAATATACTAGATTTTTCTCAAACTATTGAACTGATTATGACAAAACTTGACAGAAATGCTTGAAATAACCAGTATTACAAAGGGAAAAAGTAACATTCAGTTTATTGAACAAAAAGGTCTTCTTTAGGTGTAATACCACCAAATCATGGTACGTCACATCCGGTTGCATACGAAAGTAGGTCTAAAAAAATATTCCCTTGAATTTGACCGTTGTAGGTAATTAATCCTACATTTTATTGCAGTAAAACTATTTCTGAGTCATAATCATATGTCTTGGGTATTTCAAAACACCATTATTTTTTATTTGTGATTTCTATAGAAAATTTTGTAATCTTGAGGTTACATGGTGACTAAACCTTGTACACAGATAGAATAAGGGGAGAAATTTGATTGGTTAACTTCCAATGATGGTTATTTTCTTACATGCAATGAAATGTTATGTGAAACTTTTTCTATAGAACTGGACAGGATAAAACTTTACTCATGCCAAGTATTTCTTTATTTGAAACAAAGATAAATTCTACACAATTTTTTGAAAAGTGCAAATTTAACAAAGACTAATAGGGGAAAATCAATGGTGGTATTACACCTAATATGGGAAGCTGTACATGCACCTATGGCCTTGTGTGTAATCTCATGTGTTAAAATTTCTTGCTATTTAAGTGAAATAATACAAAAAATGAAATATTCTGAGTGGATTGAGTCTCTAAAATACATTTTATGAGAAAATTGTCTTTTAATAGGACTGTACCATGAATATTCAGTTGACAGAACAAGCCATACTAAGTATATATATTTATTTTTTTGGAGGGGGGTGGGCTTTTTCTCCTTATTTCTTATATTTTGCTATGATATAACATTTTCCTAGGTAATACTTAAATAAATATATAGTTATAAGTAGATGAAATTATTTTTAATGTTGTAACGACAAGTTATTCACTAAAAGAGAAGCCTTTTATGTCCCTTTTTGGAACGCGGCGTAAATTTAATTTTTATGTAAGGACTTATTGAAACCGCCTTGGAGACAGTAAACTTTTATATGGATTGTTCATTCTGCTAAAAGCCTTCAATTACTCATTTCTTATAACATTTCTACCATAAATGAGTGAAAGTTACCCCAATATTTTTATTTATTGGCCTGAAAAGTTAAAATTTTGAGGAAATGAGAGGTATAAATTGACCCAAAGAGACCTTATAAAGAAGATAAAGAGGTTTATAGTGGTATTTTATCTTCCTAAAATCATCTTGTGTATCATTTTCAACTGTTTGTAGGCAGATAAGATAGATATTTGATCATTTATTGGTCCACACTCTATTCTATCTTGATGCGGCTTGGTTTGGATTTGTCGAAGAAATTTTCATCGAATTGCTGTAGATGTCGTCTTTCAATATACTAGATTTTTCTCAAACTATTGAACTGATTATGACAAAACTTGACAGAAATGCTTGAAATAACCAGTATTACAAAGGGAAAAAGTAACATTCAGTTTATTGAACAAAAAGGTCTTCTTTAGGTGTAATACCACCAAATCATGGTACGTCACATCCGGTTGCATACGAAAGTAGGTCTAAAAAAATATTCCCTTGAATTTGACCGTTGTAGGTAATTAATCCTACATTTTATTGCAGTAAAACTATTTCTGAGTCATAATCATATGTCTTGGGTATTTCAAAACACCATTATTTTTTATTTGTGATTTCTATAGAAAATTTTGTAATCTTGAGGTTACATGGTGACTAAACCTTGTACACAGATAGAATAAGGGGAGAAATTTGATTGGTTAACTTCCAATGATGGTTATTTTCTTACATGCAATGAAATGTTATGTGAAACTTTTTCTATAGAACTGGACAGGATAAAACTTTACTCATGCCAAGTATTTCTTTATTTGAAACAAAGATAAATTCTACACAATTTTTTGAAAAGTGCAAATTTAACAAAGACTAATAGGGGAAAATCAATGGTGGTATTACACCTAATATGGGAAGCTGTACATGCACCTATGGCCTTGTGTGTAATCTCATGTGTTAAAATTTCTTGCTATTTAAGTGAAATAATACAAAAAATGAAATATTCTGAGTGGATTGAGTCTCTAAAATACATTTTATGAGAAAATTGTCTTTTAATAGGACTGTACCATGAATATTCAGTTGACAGAACAAGCCATACTAAGTATATATATTTATTTTTTTGGAGGGGGGTGGGCTTTTTCTCCTTATTTCTTATATTTTGCTATGATATAACATTTTCCTAGGTAATACTTAAATAAATATATAGTTATAAGTAGATGAAATTATTTTTAATGTTGTAACGACAAGTTATTCACTAAAAGAGAAGCCTTTTATGTCCCTTTTTGGAACGCGGCGTAAATTTAATTTTTATGTAAGGACTTATTGAAACCGCCTTGGAGACAGTAAACTTTTATATGGATTGTTCATTCTGCTAAAAGCCTTCAATTACTCATTTCTTATAACATTTCTACCATAAATGAGTGAAAGTTACCCCAATATTTTTATTTATTGGCCTGAAAAGTTAAAATTTTGAGGAAATGAGAGGTATAAATTGACCCAAAGAGACCTTATAAAGAAGATAAAGAGGTTTATAGTGGTATTTTATCTTCCTAAAATCATCTTGTGTATCATTTTCAACTGTTTGTAGGCAGATAAGATAGATATTTGATCATTTATTGGTCCACACTCTATTCTATCTTGATGCGGCTTGGTTTGGATTTGTCGAAGAAATTTTCATCGAATTGCTGTAGATGTCGTCTTTCAATATACTAGATTTTTCTCAAACTATTGAACTGATTATGACAAAACTTGACAGAAATGCTTGAAATAACCAGTATTACAAAGGGAAAAAGTAACATTCAGTTTATTGAACAAAAAGGTCTTCTTTAGGTGTAATACCACCAAATCATGGTACGTCACATCCGGTTGCATACGAAAGTAGGTCTAAAAAAATATTCCCTTGAATTTGACCGTTGTAGGTAATTAATCCTACATTTTATTGCAGTAAAACTATTTCTGAGTCATAATCATATGTCTTGGGTATTTCAAAACACCATTATTTTTTATTTGTGATTTCTATAGAAAATTTTGTAATCTTGAGGTTACATGGTGACTAAACCTTGTACACAGATAGAATAAGGGGAGAAATTTGATTGGTTAACTTCCAATGATGGTTATTTTCTTACATGCAATGAAATGTTATGTGAAACTTTTTCTATAGAACTGGACAGGATAAAACTTTACTCATGCCAAGTATTTCTTTATTTGAAACAAAGATAAATTCTACACAATTTTTTGAAAAGTGCAAATTTAACAAAGACTAATAGGGGAAAATCAATGGTGGTATTACACCTATTTAGGTGTAATACCACCAAATCATGGTACGTCACATCCGGTTGCATACGAAAGTAGGTCTAAAAAAATATTCCCTTGAATTTGACCGTTGTAGGTAATTAATCCTACATTTTATTGCAGTAAAACTATTTCTGAGTCATAATCATATGTCTTGGGTATTTCAAAACACCATTATTTTTTATTTGTGATTTCTATAGAAAATTTTGTAATCTTGAGGTTACATGGTGACTAAACCTTGTACACAGATAGAATAAGGGGAGAAATTTGATTGGTTAACTTCCAATGATGGTTATTTTCTTACATGCAATGAAATGTTATGTGAAACTTTTTCTATAGAACTGGACAGGATAAAACTTTACTCATGCCAAGTATTTCTTTATTTGAAACAAAGATAAATTCTACACAATTTTTTGAAAAGTGCAAATTTAACAAAGACTAATAGGGGAAAATCAATGGTGGTATTACACCTAATATGGGAAGCTGTACATGCACCTATGGCCTTGTGTGTAATCTCATGTGTTAAAATTTCTTGCTATTTAAGTGAAATAATACAAAAAATGAAATATTCTGAGTGGATTGAGTCTCTAAAATACATTTTATGAGAAAATTGTCTTTTAATAGGACTGTACCATGAATATTCAGTTGACAGAACAAGCCATACTAAGTATATATATTTATTTTTTTGGAGGGGGGTGGGCTTTTTCTCCTTATTTCTTATATTTTGCTATGATATAACATTTTCCTAGGTAATACTTAAATAAATATATAGTTATAAGTAGATGAAATTATTTTTAATGTTGTAACGACAAGTTATTCACTAAAAGAGAAGCCTTTTATGTCCCTTTTTGGAACGCGGCGTAAATTTAATTTTTATGTAAGGACTTATTGAAACCGCCTTGGAGACAGTAAACTTTTATATGGATTGTTCATTCTGCTAAAAGCCTTCAATTACTCATTTCTTATAACATTTCTACCATAAATGAGTGAAAGTTACCCCAATATTTTTATTTATTGGCCTGAAAAGTTAAAATTTTGAGGAAATGAGAGGTATAAATTGACCCAAAGAGACCTTATAAAGAAGATAAAGAGGTTTATAGTGGTATTTTATCTTCCTAAAATCATCTTGTGTATCATTTTCAACTGTTTGTAGGCAGATAAGATAGATATTTGATCATTTATTGGTCCACACTCTATTCTATCTTGATGCGGCTTGGTTTGGATTTGTCGAAGAAATTTTCATCGAATTGCTGTAGATGTCGTCTTTCAATATACTAGATTTTTCTCAAACTATTGAACTGATTATGACAAAACTTGACAGAAATGCTTGAAATAACCAGTATTACAAAGGGAAAAAGTAACATTCAGTTTATTGAACAAAAAGGTCTTCTTTAGGTGTAATACCACCAAATCATGGTACGTCACATCCGGTTGCATACGAAAGTAGGTCTAAAAAAATATTCCCTTGAATTTGACCGTTGTAGGTAATTAATCCTACATTTTATTGCAGTAAAACTATTTCTGAGTCATAATCATATGTCTTGGGTATTTCAAAACACCATTATTTTTTATTTGTGATTTCTATAGAAAATTTTGTAATCTTGAGGTTACATGGTGACTAAACCTTGTACACAGATAGAATAAGGGGAGAAATTTGATTGGTTAACTTCCAATGATGGTTATTTTCTTACATGCAATGAAATGTTATGTGAAACTTTTTCTATAGAACTGGACAGGATAAAACTTTACTCATGCCAAGTATTTCTTTATTTGAAACAAAGATAAATTCTACACAATTTTTTGAAAAGTGCAAATTTAACAAAGACTAATAGGGGAAAATCAATGGTGGTATTACACCTAATATGGGAAGCTGTACATGCACCTATGGCCTTGTGTGTAATCTCATGTGTTAAAATTTCTTGCTATTTAAGTGAAATAATACAAAAAATGAAATATTCTGAGTGGATTGAGTCTCTAAAATACATTTTATGAGAAAATTGTCTTTTAATAGGACTGTACCATGAATATTCAGTTGACAGAACAAGCCATACTAAGTATATATATTTATTTTTTTGGAGGGGGGTGGGCTTTTTCTCCTTATTTCTTATATTTTGCTATGATATAACATTTTCCTAGGTAATACTTAAATAAATATATAGTTATAAGTAGATGAAATTATTTTTAATGTTGTAACGACAAGTTATTCACTAAAAGAGAAGCCTTTTATGTCCCTTTTTGGAACGCGGCGTAAATTTAATTTTTATGTGAGGACTTATTGAAACCGCCTTGGAGACAGTAAACTTTTATATGGATTGTTCATTCTGCTAAAAGCCTTCAATTACTCATTTCTTATAACATTTCTACCATAAATGAGTGAAAGTTACCCCAATATTTTTATTTATTGGCCTGAAAAGTTAAAATTTTGAGGAAATGAGAGGTATAAATTGACCCAAAGAGACCTTATAAAGAAGATAAAGAGGTTTATAGTGGTATTTTATCTTCCTAAAATCATCTTGTGTATCATTTTCAACTGTTTGTAGGCAGATAAGATAGATATTTGATCATTTATTGGTCCACACTCTATTCTATCTTGATGCGGCTTGGTTTGGATTTGTCGAAGAAATTTTCATCGAATTGCTGTAGATGTCGTCTTTCAATATACTAGATTTTTCTCAAACTATTGAACTGATTATGACAAAACTTGACAGAAATGCTTGAAATAACCAGTATTACAAAGGGAAAAAGTAACATTCAGTTTATTGAACAAAAAGGTCTTCTTTAGGTGTAATACCACCAAATCATGGTACGTCACATCCGGTTGCATACGAAAGTAGGTCTAAAAAAATATTCCCTTGAATTTGACCGTTGTAGGTAATTAATCCTACATTTTATTGCAGTAAAACTATTTCTGAGTCATAATCATATGTCTTGGGTATTTCAAAACACCATTATTTTTTATTTGTGATTTCTATAGAAAATTTTGTAATCTTGAGGTTACATGGTGACTAAACCTTGTACACAGATAGAATAAGGGGAGAAATTTGATTGGTTAACTTCCAATGATGGTTATTTTCTTACATGCAATGAAATGTTATGTGAAACTTTTTCTATAGAACTGGACAGGATAAAACTTTACTCATGCCAAGTATTTCTTTATTTGAAACAAAGATAAATTCTACACAATTTTTTGAAAAGTGCAAATTTAACAAAGACTAATAGGGGAAAATCAATGGTGGTATTACACCTAATATGGGAAGCTGTACATGCACCTATGGCCTTGTGTGTAATCTCATGTGTTAAAATTTCTTGCTATTTAAGTGAAATAATACAAAAAATGAAATATTCTGAGTGGATTGAGTCTCTAAAATACATTTTATGAGAAAATTGTCTTTTAATAGGACTGTACCATGAATATTCAGTTGACAGAACAAGCCATACTAAGTATATATATTTATTTTTTTGGAGGGGGGTGGGCTTTTTCTCCTTATTTCTTATATTTTGCTATGATATAACATTTTCCTAGGTAATACTTAAATAAATATATAGTTATAAGTAGATGAAATTATTTTTAATGTTGTAACGACAAGTTATTCACTAAAAGAGAAGCCTTTTATGTCCCTTTTTGGAACGCGGCGTAAATTTAATTTTTATGTAAGGACTTATTGAAACCGCCTTGGAGACAGTAAACTTTTATATGGATTGTTCATTCTGCTAAAAGCCTTCAATTACTCATTTCTTATAACATTTCTACCATAAATGAGTGAAAGTTACCCCAATATTTTTATTTATTGGCCTGAAAAGTTAAAATTTTGAGGAAATGAGAGGTATAAATTGACCCAAAGAGACCTTATAAAGAAGATAAAGAGGTTTATAGTGGTATTTTATCTTCCTAAAATCATCTTGTGTATCATTTTCAACTGTTTGTAGGCAGATAAGATAGATATTTGATCATTTATTGGTCCACACTCTATTCTATCTTGATGCGGCTTGGTTTGGATTTGTCGAAGAAATTTTCATCGAATTGCTGTAGATGTCGTCTTTCAATATACTAGATTTTTCTCAAACTATTGAACTGATTATGACAAAACTTGACAGAAATGCTTGAAATAACCAGTATTACAAAGGGAAAAAGTAACATTCAGTTTATTGAACAAAAAGGTCTTCTTTAGGTGTAATACCACCAAATCATGGTACGTCACATCCGGTTGCATACGAAAGTAGGTCTAAAAAAATATTCCCTTGAATTTGACCGTTGTAGGTAATTAATCCTACATTTTATTGCAGTAAAACTATTTCTGAGTCATAATCATATGTCTTGGGTATTTCAAAACACCATTATTTTTTATTTGTGATTTCTATAGAAAATTTTGTAATCTTGAGGTTACATGGTGACTAAACCTTGTACACAGATAGAATAAGGGGAGAAATTTGATTGGTTAACTTCCAATGATGGTTATTTTCTTACATGCAATGAAATGTTATGTGAAACTTTTTCTATAGAACTGGACAGGATAAAACTTTACTCATGCCAAGTATTTCTTTATTTGAAACAAAGATAAATTCTACACAATTTTTTGAAAAGTGCAAATTTAACAAAGACTAATAGGGGAAAATCAATGGTGGTATTACACCTAATATGGGAAGCTGTACATGCACCTATGGCCTTGTGTGTAATCTCATGTGTTAAAATTTCTTGCTATTTAAGTGAAATAATACAAAAAATGAAATATTCTGAGTGGATTGAGTCTCTAAAATACATTTTATGAGAAAATTGTCTTTTAATAGGACTGTACCATGAATATTCAGTTGACAGAACAAGCCATACTAAGTATATATATTTATTTTTTTGGAGGGGGGTGGGCTTTTTCTCCTTATTTCTTATATTTTGCTATGATATAACATTTTCCTAGGTAATACTTAAATAAATATATAGTTATAAGTAGATGAAATTATTTTTAATGTTGTAACGACAAGTTATTCACTAAAAGAGAAGCCTTTTATGTCCCTTTTTGGAACGCGGCGTAAATTTAATTTTTATGTAAGGACTTATTGAAACCGCCTTGGAGACAGTAAACTTTTATATGGATTGTTCATTCTGCTAAAAGCCTTCAATTACTCATTTCTTATAACATTTCTACCATAAATGAGTGAAAGTTACCCCAATATTTTTATTTATTGGCCTGAAAAGTTAAAATTTTGAGGAAATGAGAGGTATAAATTGACCCAAAGAGACCTTATAAAGAAGATAAAGAGGTTTATAGTGGTATTTTATCTTCCTAAAATCATCTTGTGTATCATTTTCAACTGTTTGTAGGCAGATAAGATAGATATTTGATCATTTATTGGTCCACACTCTATTCTATCTTGATGCGGCTTGGTTTGGATTTGTCGAAGAAATTTTCATCGAATTGCTGTAGATGTCGTCTTTCAATATACTAGATTTTTCTCAAACTATTGAACTGATTATGACAAAACTTGACAGAAATGCTTGAAATAACCAGTATTACAAAGGGAAAAAGTAACATTCAGTTTATTGAACAAAAAGGTCTTCTTTAGGTGTAATACCACCAAATCATGGTACGTCACATCCGGTTGCATACGAAAGTAGGTCTAAAAAAATATTCCCTTGAATTTGACCGTTGTAGGTAATTAATCCTACATTTTATTGCAGTAAAACTATTTCTGAGTCATAATCATATGTCTTGGGTATTTCAAAACACCATTATTTTTTATTTGTGATTTCTATAGAAAATTTTGTAATCTTGAGGTTACATGGTGACTAAACCTTGTACACAGATAGAATAAGGGGAGAAATTTGATTGGTTAACTTCCAATGATGGTTATTTTCTTACATGCAATGAAATGTTATGTGAAACTTTTTCTATAGAACTGGACAGGATAAAACTTTACTCATGCCAAGTATTTCTTTATTTGAAACAAAGATAAATTCTACACAATTTTTTGAAAAGTGCAAATTTAACAAAGACTAATAGGGGAAAATCAATGGTGGTATTACACCTAATATGGGAAGCTGTACATGCACCTATGGCCTTGTGTGTAATCTCATGTGTTAAAATTTCTTGCTATTTAAGTGAAATAATACAAAAAATGAAATATTCTGAGTGGATTGAGTCTCTAAAATACATTTTATGAGAAAATTGTCTTTTAATAGGACTGTACCATGAATATTCAGTTGACAGAACAAGCCATACTAAGTATATATATTTATTTTTTTGGAGGGGGGTGGGCTTTTTCTCCTTATTTCTTATATTTTGCTATGATATAACATTTTCCTAGGTAATACTTAAATAAATATATAGTTATAAGTAGATGAAATTATTTTTAATGTTGTAACGACAAGTTATTCACTAAAAGAGAAGCCTTTTATGTCCCTTTTTGGAACGCGGCGTAAATTTAATTTTTATGTAAGGACTTATTGAAACCGCCTTGGAGACAGTAAACTTTTATATGGATTGTTCATTCTGCTAAAAGCCTTCAATTACTCATTTCTTATAACATTTCTACCATAAATGAGTGAAAGTTACCCCAATATTTTTATTTATTGGCCTGAAAAGTTAAAATTTTGAGGAAATGAGAGGTATAAATTGACCCAAAGAGACCTTATAAAGAAGATAAAGAGGTTTATAGTGGTATTTTATCTTCCTAAAATCATCTTGTGTATCATTTTCAACTGTTTGTAGGCAGATAAGATAGATATTTGATCATTTATTGGTCCACACTCTATTCTATCTTGATGCGGCTTGGTTTGGATTTGTCGAAGAAATTTTCATCGAATTGCTGTAGATGTCGTCTTTCAATATACTAGATTTTTCTCAAACTATTGAACTGATTATGACAAAACTTGACAGAAATGCTTGAAATAACCAGTATTACAAAGGGAAAAAGTAACATTCAGTTTATTGAACAAAAAGGTCTTCTTTAGGTGTAATACCACCAAATCATGGTACGTCACATCCGGTTGCATACGAAAGTAGGTCTAAAAAAATATTCCCTTGAATTTGACCGTTGTAGGTAATTAATCCTACATTTTATTGCAGTAAAACTATTTCTGAGTCATAATCATATGTCTTGGGTATTTCAAAACACCATTATTTTTTATTTGTGATTTCTATAGAAAATTTTGTAATCTTGAGGTTACATGGTGACTAAACCTTGTACACAGATAGAATAAGGGGAGAAATTTGATTGGTTAACTTCCAATGATGGTTATTTTCTTACATGCAATGAAATGTTATGTGAAACTTTTTCTATAGAACTGGACAGGATAAAACTTTACTCATGCCAAGTATTTCTTTATTTGAAACAAAGATAAATTCTACACAATTTTTTGAAAAGTGCAAATTTAACAAAGACTAATAGGGGAAAATCAATGGTGGTATTACACCTAATATGGGAAGCTGTACATGCACCTATGGCCTTGTGTGTAATCTCATGTGTTAAAATTTCTTGCTATTTAAGTGAAATAATACAAAAAATGAAATATTCTGAGTGGATTGAGTCTCTAAAATACATTTTATGAGAAAATTGTCTTTTAATAGGACTGTACCATGAATATTCAGTTGACAGAACAAGCCATACTAAGTATATATATTTATTTTTTTGGAGGGGGGTGGGCTTTTTCTCCTTATTTCTTATATTTTGCTATGATATAACATTTTCCTAGGTAATACTTAAATAAATATATAGTTATAAGTAGATGAAATTATTTTTAATGTTGTAACGACAAGTTATTCACTAAAAGAGAAGCCTTTTATGTCCCTTTTTGGAACGCGGCGTAAATTTAATTTTTATGTAAGGACTTATTGAAACCGCCTTGGAGACAGTAAACTTTTATATGGATTGTTCATTCTGCTAAAAGCCTTCAATTACTCATTTCTTATAACATTTCTACCCATAAATGAGTGAAAGTTACCCCAATATTTTTATTTATTGGCCTGAAAAGTTAAAATTTTGAGGAAATGAGAGGTATAAATTGACCCAAAGAGACCTTATAAAGAAGATAAAGAGGTTTATAGTGGTATTTTATCTTCCTAAAATCATCTTGTGTATCATTTTCAACTGTTTGTAGGCAGATAAGATAGATATTTGATCATTTATTGGTCCACACTCTATTCTATCTTGATGCGGCTTGGTTTGGATTTGTCGAAGAAATTTTCATCGAATTGCTGTAGATGTCGTCTTTCAATATACTAGATTTTTCTCAAACTATTGAACTGATTATGACAAAACTTGACAGAAATGCTTGAAATAACCAGTATTACAAAGGGAAAAAGTAACATTCAGTTTATTGAACAAAAAGGTCTTCTTTAGGTGTAATACCACCAAATCATGGTACGTCACATCGGTTGCATACGAAAGTAGGTCTAAAAAAATATTCCCTTGAATTTGACCGTTGTAGGTAATTAATCCTACATTTTATTGCAGTAAAACTATTTCTGAGTCATAATCATATGTCTTGGGTATTTCAAAACACCATTATTTTTTATTTGTGATTTCTATAGAAAATTTTGTAATCTTGAGGTTACATGGTGACTAAACCTTGTACACAGATAGAATAAGGGGAGAAATTTGATTGGTTAACTTCCAATGATGGTTATTTTCTTACATGCAATGAAATGTTATGTGAAACTTTTTCTATAGAACTGGACAGGATAAAACTTTACTCATGCCAAGTATTTCTTTATTTGAAACAAAGATAAATTCTACACAATTTTTTGAAAAGTGCAAATTTAACAAAGACTAATAGGGGAAAATCAATGGTGGTATTACACCTAATATGGGAAGCTGTACATGCACCTATGGCCTTGTGTGTAATCTCATGTGTTAAAATTTCTTGCTATTTAAGTGAAATAATACAAAAAATGAAATATTCTGAGTGGATTGAGTCTCTAAAATACATTTTATGAGAAAATTGTCTTTTAATAGGACTGTACCATGAATATTCAGTTGACAGAACAAGCCATACTAAGTATATATATTTATTTTTTTGGAGGGGGGTGGGCTTTTTCTCCTTATTTCTTATATTTTGCTATGATATAACATTTTCCTAGGTAATACTTAAATAAATATATAGTTATAAGTAGATGAAATTATTTTTAATGTTGTAACGACAAGTTATTCACTAAAAGAGAAGCCTTTTATGTCCCTTTTTGGAACGCGGCGTAAATTTAATTTTTATGTAAGGACTTATTGAAACCGCCTTGGAGACAGTAAACTTTTATATGGATTGTTCATTCTGCTAAAAGCCTTCAATTACTCATTTCTTATAACATTTCTACCATAAATGAGTGAAAGTTACCCCAATATTTTTATTTATTGGCCTGAAAAGTTAAAATTTTGAGGAAATGAGAGGTATAAATTGACCCAAAGAGACCTTATAAAGAAGATAAAGAGGTTTATAGTGGTATTTTATCTTCCTAAAATCATCTTGTGTATCATTTTCAACTGTTTGTAGGCAGATAAGATAGATATTTGATCATTTATTGGTCCACACTCTATTCTATCTTGATGCGGCTTGGTTTGGATTTGTCGAAGAAATTTTCATCGAATTGCTGTAGATGTCGTCTTTCAATATACTAGATTTTTCTCAAACTATTGAACTGATTATGACAAAACTTGACAGAAATGCTTGAAATAACCAGTATTACAAAGGGAAAAAGTAACATTCAGTTTATTGAACAAAAAGGTCTTCTTTAGGTGTAATACCACCAAATCATGGTACGTCACATCCGGTTGCATACGAAAGTAGGTCTAAAAAAATATTCCCTTGAATTTGACCGTTGTAGGTAATTAATCCTACATTTTTATTGCAGTAAAACTATTTCTGAGTCATAATCATATGTCTTGGGTATTTCAAAACACCATTATTTTTTATTTGTGATTTCTATAGAAAATTTTGTAATCTTGAGGTTACATGGTGACTAAACCTTGTACACAGATAGAATAAGGGGAGAAATTTGATTGGTTAACTTCCAATGATGGTTATTTTCTTACATGCAATGAAATGTTATGTGAAACTTTTTCTATAGAACTGGACAGGATAAAACTTTACTCATGCCAAGTATTTCTTTATTTGAAACAAAGATAAATTCTACACAATTTTTTGAAAAGTGCAAATTTAACAAAGACTAATAGGGGAAAATCAATGGTGGTATTACACCTAATATGGGAAGCTGTACATGCACCTATGGCCTTGTGTGTAATCTCATGTGTTAAAATTTCTTGCTATTTAAGTGAAATAATACAAAAAATGAAATATTCTGAGTGGATTGAGTCTCTAAAATACATTTTATGAGAAAATTGTCTTTTAATAGGACTGTACCATGAATATTCAGTTGACAGAACAAGCCATACTAAGTATATATATTTATTTTTTTGGAGGGGGGTGGGCTTTTTCTCCTTATTTCTTATATTTTGCTATGATATAACATTTTCCTAGGTAATACTTAAATAAATATATAGTTATAAGTAGATGAAATTATTTTTAATGTTGTAACGACAAGTTATTCACTAAAAGAGAAGCCTTTTATGTCCCTTTTTGGAACGCGGCGTAAATTTAATTTTTATGTAAGGACTTATTGAAACCGCCTTGGAGACAGTAAACTTTTATATGGATTGTTCATTCTGCTAAAAGCCTTCAATTACTCATTTCTTATAACATTTCTACCATAAATGAGTGAAAGTTACCCCAATATTTTTATTTATTGGCCTGAAAAGTTAAAATTTTGAGGAAATGAGAGGTATAAATTGACCCAAAGAGACCTTATAAAGAAGATAAAGAGGTTTATAGTGGTATTTTATCTTCCTAAAATCATCTTGTGTATCATTTTCAACTGTTTGTAGGCAGATAAGATAGATATTTGATCATTTATTGGTCCACACTCTATTCTATCTTGATGCGGCTTGGTTTGGATTTGTCGAAGAAATTTTCATCGAATTGCTGTAGATGTCGTCTTTCAATATACTAGATTTTTCTCAAACTATTGAACTGATTATGACAAAACTTGACAGAAATGCTTGAAATAACCAGTATTACAAAGGAAAAAGTAACATTCAGTTTATTGAACAAAAAGGTCTTCTTTAGGTGTAATACCACCAAATCATGGTACGTCACATCCGGTTGCATACGAAAGTAGGTCTAAAAAAATATTCCCTTGAATTTGACCGTTGTAGGTAATTAATCCTACATTTTATTGCAGTAAAACTATTTCTGAGTCATAATCATATGTCTTGGGTATTTCAAAACACCATTATTTTTTATTTGTGATTTCTATAGAAAATTTTGTAATCTTGAGGTTACATGGTGACTAAACCTTGTACACAGATAGAATAAGGGGAGAAATTTGATTGGTTAACTTCCAATGATGGTTATTTTCTTACATGCAATGAAATGTTATGTGAAACTTTTTCTATAGAACTGGACAGGATAAAACTTTACTCATGCCAAGTATTTCTTTATTTGAAACAAAGATAAATTCTACACAATTTTTTGAAAAGTGCAAATTTAACAAAGACTAATAGGGGAAAATCAATGGTGGTATTACACCTAATATGGGAAGCTGTACATGCACCTATGGCCTTGTGTGTAATCTCATGTGTTAAAATTTCTTGCTATTTAAGTGAAATAATACAAAAAATGAAATATTCTGAGTGGATTGAGTCTCTAAAATACATTTTATGAGAAAATTGTCTTTTAATAGGACTGTACCATGAATATTCAGTTGACAGAACAAGCCATACTAAGTATATATATTTATTTTTTTGGAGGGGGTTGGGCTTTTTCTCCTTATTTCTTATATTTTGCTATGATATAACATTTTCCTAGGTAATACTTAAATAAATATATAGTTATAAGTAGATGAAATTATTTTTAATGTTGTAACGACAAGTTATTCACTAAAAGAGAAGCCTTTTATGTCCCTTTTTGGAACGCGGCGTAAATTTAATTTTTATGTAAGGACTTATTGAAACCGCCTTGGAGACAGTAAACTTTTATATGGATTGTTCATTCTGCTAAAAGCCTTCAATTACTCATTTCTTATAACATTTCTACCATAAATGAGTGAAAGTTACCCCAATATTTTTATTTATTGGCCTGAAAAGTTAAAATTTTGAGGAAATGAGAGGTATAAATTGACCCAAAGAGACCTTATAAAGAAGATAAAGAGGTTTATAGTGGTATTTTATCTTCCTAAAATCATCTTGTGTATCATTTTCAACTGTTTGTAGGCAGATAAGATAGATATTTGATCATTTATTGGTCCACACTCTATTCTATCTTGATGCGGCTTGGTTTGGATTTGTCGAAGAAATTTTCATCGAATTGCTGTAGATGTCGTCTTTCAATATACTAGATTTTTCTCAAACTATTGAACTGATTATGACAAAACTTGACAGAAATGCTTGAAATAACCAGTATTACAAAGGGAAAAAGTAACATTCAGTTTATTGAACAAAAAGGTCTTCTTTAGGTGTAATACCACCAAATCATGGTACGTCACATCCGGTTGCATACGAAAGTAGGTCTAAAAAAATATTCCCTTGAATTTGACCGTTGTAGGTAATTAATCCTACATTTTATTGCAGTAAAACTATTTCTGAGTCATAATCATATGTCTTGGGTATTTCAAAACACCATTATTTTTTATTTGTGATTTCTATAGAAAATTTTGTAATCTTGAGGTTACATGGTGACTAAACCTTGTACACAGATAGAATAAGGGGAGAAATTTGATTGGTTAACTTCCAATGATGGTTATTTTCTTACATGCAATGAAATGTTATGTGAAACTTTTTCTATAGAACTGGACAGGATAAAACTTTACTCATGCCAAGTATTTCTTTATTTGAAACAAAGATAAATTCTACACAATTTTTTGAAAAGTGCAAATTTAACAAAGACTAATAGGGGAAAATCAATGGTGGTATTACACCTAATATGGGAAGCTGTACATGCACCTATGGCCTTGTGTGTAATCTCATGTGTTAAAATTTCTTGCTATTTAAGTGAAATAATACAAAAAATGAAATATTCTGAGTGGATTGAGTCTCTAAAATACATTTTATGAGAAAATTGTCTTTTAATAGGACTGTACCATGAATATTCAGTTGACAGAACAAGCCATACTAAGTATATATATTTATTTTTTTGGAGGGGGGTGGGCTTTTTCTCCTTATTTCTTATATTTTGCTATGATATAACATTTTCCTAGGTAATACTTAAATAAATATATAGTTATAAGTAGATGAAATTATTTTTAATGTTGTAACGACAAGTTATTCACTAAAAGAGAAGCCTTTTATGTCCCTTTTTGGAACGCGGCGTAAATTTAATTTTTATGTAAGGACTTATTGAAACCGCCTTGGAGACAGTAAACTTTTATATGGATTGTTCATTCTGCTAAAAGCCTTCAATTACTCATTTCTTATAACATTTCTACCATAAATGAGTGAAAGTTACCCCAATATTTTTATTTATTGGCCTGAAAAGTTAAAATTTTGAGGAAATGAGAGGTATAAATTGACCCAAAGAGACCTTATAAAGAAGATAAAGAGGTTTATAGTGGTATTTTATCTTCCTAAAATCATCTTGTGTATCATTTTCAACTGTTTGTAGGCAGATAAGATAGATATTTGATCATTTATTGGTCCACACTCTATTCTATCTTGATGCGGCTTGGTTTGGATTTGTCGAAGAAATTTTCATCGAATTGCTGTAGATGTCGTCTTTCAATATACTAGATTTTTCTCAAACTATTGAACTGATTATGACAAAACTTGACAGAAATGCTTGAAATAACCAGTATTACAAAGGGAAAAAGTAACATTCAGTTTATTGAACAAAAAGGTCTTCTTTAGGTGTAATACCACCAAATCATGGTACGTCACATCCGGTTGCATACGAAAGTAGGTCTAAAAAAATATTCCCTTGAATTTGACCGTTGTAGGTAATTAATCCTACATTTTATTGCAGTAAAACTATTTCTGAGTCATAATCATATGTCTTGGGTATTTCAAAACACCATTATTTTTTATTTGTGATTTCTATAGAAAATTTTGTAATCTTGAGGTTACATGGTGACTAAACCTTGTACACAGATAGAATAAGGGGAGAAATTTGATTGGTTAACTTCCAATGATGGTTATTTTCTTACATGCAATGAAATGTTATGTGAAACTTTTTCTATAGAACTGGACAGGATAAAACTTTACTCATGCCAAGTATTTCTTTATTTGAAACAAAGATAAATTCTACACAATTTTTTGAAAAGTGCAAATTTAACAAAGACTAATAGGGGAAAATCAATGGTGGTATTACACCTAATATGGGAAGCTGTACATGCACCTATGGCCTTGTGTGTAATCTCATGTGTTAAAATTTCTTGCTATTTAAGTGAAATAATACAAAAAATGAAATATTCTGAGTGGATTGAGTCTCTAAAATACATTTTATGAGAAAATTGTCTTTTAATAGGACTGTACCATGAATATTCAGTTGACAGAACAAGCCATACTAAGTATATATATTTATTTTTTTGGAGGGGGGTGGGCTTTTTCTCCTTATTTCTTATATTTTGCTATGATATAACATTTTCCTAGGTAATACTTAAATAAATATATAGTTATAAGTAGATGAAATTATTTTTAATGTTGTAACGACAAGTTATTCACTAAAAGAGAAGCCTTTTATGTCCCTTTTTGGAACGCGGCGTAAATTTAATTTTTATGTAAGGACTTATTGAAACCGCCTTGGAGACAGTAAACTTTTATATGGATTGTTCATTCTGCTAAAAGCCTTCAATTACTCATTTCTTATAACATTTCTACCATAAATGAGTGAAAGTTACCCCAATATTTTTATTTATTGGCCTGAAAAGTTAAAATTTTGAGGAAATGAGAGGTATAAATTGACCCAAAGAGACCTTATAAAGAAGATAAAGAGGTTTATAGTGGTATTTTATCTTCCTAAAATCATCTTGTGTATCATTTTCAACTGTTTGTAGGCAGATAAGATAGATATTTGATCATTTATTGGTCCACACTCTATTCTATCTTGATGCGGCTTGGTTTGGATTTGTCGAAGAAATTTTCATCGAATTGCTGTAGATGTCGTCTTTCAATATACTAGATTTTTCTCAAACTATTGAACTGATTATGACAAAACTTGACAGAAATGCTTGAAATAACCAGTATTACAAAGGGAAAAAGTAACATTCAGTTTATTGAACAAAAAGGTCTTCTTTAGGTGTAATACCACCAAATCATGGTACGTCACATCCGGTTGCATACGAAAGTAGGTCTAAAAAAATATTCCCTTGAATTTGACCGTTGTAGGTAATTAATCCTACATTTTATTGCAGTAAAACTATTTCTGAGTCATAATCATATGTCTTGGGTATTTCAAAACACCATTATTTTTTATTTGTGATTTCTATAGAAAATTTTGTAATCTTGAGGTTACATGGTGACTAAACCTTGTACACAGATAGAATAAGGGGAGAAATTTGATTGGTTAACTTCCAATGATGGTTATTTTCTTACATGCAATGAAATGTTATGTGAAACTTTTTCTATAGAACTGGACAGGATAAAACTTTACTCATGCCAAGTATTTCTTTATTTGAAACAAAGATAAATTCTACACAATTTTTTGAAAAGTGCAAATTTAACAAAGACTAATAGGGGAAAATCAATGGTGGTATTACACCTAATATGGGAAGCTGTACATGCACCTATGGCCTTGTGTGTAATCTCATGTGTTAAAATTTCTTGCTATTTAAGTGAAATAATACAAAAAATGAAATATTCTGAGTGGATTGAGTCTCTAAAATACATTTTATGAGAAAATTGTCTTTTAATAGGACTGTACCATGAATATTCAGTTGACAGAACAAGCCATACTAAGTATATATATTTATTTTTTTGGAGGGGGGTGGGCTTTTTCTCCTTATTTCTTATATTTTGCTATGATATAACATTTTCCTAGGTAATACTTAAATAAATATATAGTTATAAGTAGATGAAATTATTTTTAATGTTGTAACGACAAGTTATTCACTAAAAGAGAAGCCTTTTATGTCCCTTTTTGGAACGCGGCGTAAATTTAATTTTTATGTAAGGACTTATTGAAACCGCCTTGGAGACAGTAAACTTTTATATGGATTGTTCATTCTGCTAAAAGCCTTCAATTACTCATTTCTTATAACATTTCTACCATAAATGAGTGAAAGTTACCCCAATATTTTTATTTATTGGCCTGAAAAGTTAAAATTTTGAGGAAATGAGAGGTATAAATTGACCCAAAGAGACCTTATAAAGAAGATAAAGAGGTTTATAGTGGTATTTTATCTTCCTAAAATCATCTTGTGTATCATTTTCAACTGTTTGTAGGCAGATAAGATAGATATTTGATCATTTATTGGTCCACACTCTATTCTATCTTGATGCGGCTTGGTTTGGATTTGTCGAAGAAATTTTCATCGAATTGCTGTAGATGTCGTCTTTCAATATACTAGATTTTTCTCAAACTATTGAACTGATTATGACAAAACTTGACAGAAATGCTTGAAATAACCAGTATTACAAAGGGAAAAAGTAACATTCAGTTTATTGAACAAAAAGGTCTTCTTTAGGTGTAATACCACCAAATCATGGTACGTCACATCCGGTTGCATACGAAAGTAGGTCTAAAAAAATATTCCCTTGAATTTGACCGTTGTAGGTAATTAATCCTACATTTTATTGCAGTAAAACTATTTCTGAGTCATAATCATATGTCTTGGGTATTTCAAAACACCATTATTTTTTATTTGTGATTTCTATAGAAAATTTTGTAATCTTGAGGTTACATGGTGACTAAACCTTGTACACAGATAGAATAAGGGGAGAAATTTGATTGGTTAACTTCCAATGATGGTTATTTTCTTACATGCAATGAAATGTTATGTGAAACTTTTTCTATAGAACTGGACAGGATAAAACTTTACTCATGCCAAGTATTTCTTTATTTGAAACAAAGATAAATTCTACACAATTTTTTGAAAAGTGCAAATTTAACAAAGACTAATAGGGGAAAATCAATGGTGGTATTACACCTAATATGGGAAGCTGTACATGCACCTATGGCCTTGTGTGTAATCTCATGTGTTAAAATTTCTTGCTATTTAAGTGAAATAATACAAAAAATGAAATATTCTGAGTGGATTGAGTCTCTAAAATACATTTTATGAGAAAATTGTCTTTTAATAGGACTGTACCATGAATATTCAGTTGACAGAACAAGCCATACTAAGTATATATATTTATTTTTTTGGAGGGGGGTGGGCTTTTTCTCCTTATTTCTTATATTTTGCTATGATATAACATTTTCCTAGGTAATACTTAAATAAATATATAGTTATAAGTAGATGAAATTATTTTTAATGTTGTAACGACAAGTTATTCACTAAAAGAGAAGCCTTTTATGTCCCTTTTTGGAACGCGGCGTAAATTTAATTTTTATGTAAGGACTTATTGAAACCGCCTTGGAGACAGTAAACTTTTATATGGATTGTTCATTCTGCTAAAAGCCTTCAATTACTCATTTCTTATAACATTTCTACCATAAATGAGTGAAAGTTACCCCAATATTTTTATTTATTGGCCTGAAAAGTTAAAATTTTGAGGAAATGAGAGGTATAAATTGACCCAAAGAGACCTTATAAAGAAGATAAAGAGGTTTATAGTGGTATTTTATCTTCCTAAAATCATCTTGTGTATCATTTTCAACTGTTTGTAGGCAGATAAGATAGATATTTGATCATTTATTGGTCCACACTCTATTCTATCTTGATGCGGCTTGGTTTGGATTTGTCGAAGAAATTTTCATCGAATTGCTGTAGATGTCGTCTTTCAATATACTAGATTTTTCTCAAACTATTGAACTGATTATGACAAAACTTGACAGAAATGCTTGAAATAACCAGTATTACAAAGGGAAAAAGTAACATTCAGTTTATTGAACAAAAAGGTCTTCTTTAGGTGTAATACCACCAAATCATGGTACGTCACATCCGGTTGCATACGAAAGTAGGTCTAAAAAAATATTCCCTTGAATTTGACCGTTGTAGGTAATTAATCCTACATTTTATTGCAGTAAAACTATTTCTGAGTCATAATCATATGTCTTGGGTATTTCAAAACACCATTATTTTTTATTTGTGATTTCTATAGAAAATTTTGTAATCTTGAGGTTACATGGCGACTAAACCTTGTACACAGATAGAATAAGGGGAGAAATTTGATTGGTTAACTTCCAATGATGGTTATTTTCTTACATGCAATGAAATGTTATGTGAAACTTTTTCTATAGAACTGGACAGGATAAAACTTTACTCATGCCAAGTATTTCTTTATTTGAAACAAAGATAAATTCTACACAATTTTTTGAAAAGTGCAAATTTAACAAAGACTAATAGGGGAAAATCAATGGTGGTATTACACCTAATATGGGAAGCTGTACATGCACCTATGGCCTTGTGTGTAATCTCATGTGTTAAAATTTCTTGCTATTTAAGTGAAATAATACAAAAAATGAAATATTCTGAGTGGATTGAGTCTCTAAAATACATTTTATGAGAAAATTGTCTTTTAATAGGACTGTACCATGAATATTCAGTTGACAGAACAAGCCATACTAAGTATATATATTTATTTTTTTGGAGGGGGGTGGGCTTTTTCTCCTTATTTCTTATATTTTGCTATGATATAACATTTTCCTAGGTAATACTTAAATAAATATATAGTTATAAGTAGATGAAATTATTTTTAATGTTGTAACGACAAGTTATTCACTAAAAGAGAAGCCTTTTATGTCCCTTTTTGGAACGCGGCGTAAATTTAATTTTTATGTAAGGACTTATTGAAACCGCCTTGGAGACAGTAAACTTTTATATGGATTGTTCATTCTGCTAAAAGCCTTCAATTACTCATTTCTTATAACATTTCTACCATAAATGAGTGAAAGTTACCCCAATATTTTTATTTATTGGCCTGAAAAGTTAAAATTTTGAGGAAATGAGAGGTATAAATTGACCCAAAGAGACCTTATAAAGAAGATAAAGAGGTTTATAGTGGTATTTTATCTTCCTAAAATCATCTTGTGTATCATTTTCAACTGTTTGTAGGCAGATAAGATAGATATTTGATCATTTATTGGTCCACACTCTATTCTATCTTGATGCGGCTTGGTTTGGATTTGTCGAAGAAATTTTCATCGAATTGCTGTAGATGTCGTCTTTCAATATACTAGATTTTTCTCAAACTATTGAACTGATTATGACAAAACTTGACAGAAATGCTTGAAATAACCAGTATTACAAAGGGAAAAAGTAACATTCAGTTTATTGAACAAAAAGGTCTTCTTTAGGTGTAATACCACCAAATCATGGTACGTCACATCCGGTTGCATACGAAAGTAGGTCTAAAAAAATATTCCCTTGAATTTGACCGTTGTAGGTAATTAATCCTACATTTTATTGCAGTAAAACTATTTCTGAGTCATAATCATATGTCTTGGGTATTTCAAAACACCATTATTTTTTATTTGTGATTTCTATAGAAAATTTTGTAATCTTGAGGTTACATGGTGACTAAACCTTGTACACAGATAGAATAAGGGGAGAAATTTGATTGGTTAACTTCCAATGATGGTTATTTTCTTACATGCAATGAAATGTTATGTGAAACTTTTTCTATAGAACTGGACAGGATAAAACTTTACTCATGCCAAGTATTTCTTTATTTGAAACAAAGATAAATTCTACACAATTTTTTGAAAAGTGCAAATTTAACAAAGACTAATAGGGGAAAATCAATGGTGGTATTACACCTAATATGGGAAGCTGTACATGCACCTATGGCCTTGTGTGTAATCTCATGTGTTAAAATTTCTTGCTATTTAAGTGAAATAATACAAAAAATGAAATATTCTGAGTGGATTGAGTCTCTAAAATACATTTTATGAGAAAATTGTCTTTTAATAGGACTGTACCATGAATATTCAGTTGACAGAACAAGCCATACTAAGTATATATATTTATTTTTTTGGAGGGGGGTGGGCTTTTTCTCCTTATTTCTTATATTTTGCTATGATATAACATTTTCCTAGGTAATACTTAAATAAATATATAGTTATAAGTAGATGAAATTATTTTTAATGTTGTAACGACAAGTTATTCACTAAAAGAGAAGCCTTTTATGTCCCTTTTTGGAACGCGGCGTAAATTTAATTTTTATGTAAGGACTTATTGAAACCGCCTTGGAGACAGTAAACTTTTATATGGATTGTTCATTCTGCTAAAAGCCTTCAATTACTCATTTCTTATAACATTTCTACCATAAATGAGTGAAAGTTACCCCAATATTTTTATTTATTGGCCTGAAAAGTTAAAATTTTGAGGAAATGAGAGGTATAAATTGACCCAAAGAGACCTTATAAAGAAGATAAAGAGGTTTATAGTGGTATTTTATCTTCCTAAAATCATCTTGTGTATCATTTTCAACTGTTTGTAGGCAGATAAGATAGATATTTGATCATTTATTGGTCCACACTCTATTCTATCTTGATGCGGCTTGGTTTGGATTTGTCGAAGAAATTTTCATCGAATTGCTGTAGATGTCGTCTTTCAATATACTAGATTTTTCTCAAACTATTGAACTGATTATGACAAAACTTGACAGAAATGCTTGAAATAACCAGTATTACAAAGGGAAAAAGTAACATTCAGTTTATTGAACAAAAAGGTCTTCTTTAGGTGTAATACCACCAAATCATGGTACGTCACATCCGGTTGCATACGAAAGTAGGTCTAAAAAAATATTCCCTTGAATTTGACCGTTGTAGGTAATTAATCCTACATTTTATTGCAGTAAAACTATTTCTGAGTCATAATCATATGTCTTGGGTATTTCAAAACACCATTATTTTTTATTTGTGATTTCTATAGAAAATTTTGTAATCTTGAGGTTACATGGTGACTAAACCTTGTACACAGATAGAATAAGGGGAGAAATTTGATTGGTTAACTTCCAATGATGGTTATTTTCTTACATGCAATGAAATGTTATGTGAAACTTTTTCTATAGAACTGGACAGGATAAAACTTTACTCATGCCAAGTATTTCTTTATTTGAAACAAAGATAAATTCTACACAATTTTTTGAAAAGTGCAAATTTAACAAAGACTAATAGGGGAAAATCAATGGTGGTATTACACCTAATATGGGAAGCTGTACATGCACCTATGGCCTTGTGTGTAATCTCATGTGTTAAAATTTCTTGCTATTTAAGTGAAATAATACAAAAAATGAAATATTCTGAGTGGATTGAGTCTCTAAAATACATTTTATGAGAAAATTGTCTTTTAATAGGACTGTACCATGAATATTCAGTTGACAGAACAAGCCATACTAAGTATATATATTTATTTTTTTGGAGGGGGGTGGGCTTTTTCTCCTTATTTCTTATATTTTGCTATGATATAACATTTTCCTAGGTAATACTTAAATAAATATATAGTTATAAGTAGATGAAATTATTTTTAATGTTGTAACGACAAGTTATTCACTAAAAGAGAAGCCTTTTATGTCCCTTTTTGGAACGCGGCGTAAATTTAATTTTTATGTAAGGACTTATTGAAACCGCCTTGGAGACAGTAAACTTTTATATGGATTGTTCATTCTGCTAAAAGCCTTCAATTACTCATTTCTTATAACATTTCTACCATAAATGAGTGAAAGTTACCCCAATATTTTTATTTATTGGCCTGAAAAGTTAAAATTTTGAGGAAATGAGAGGTATAAATTGACCCAAAGAGACCTTATAAAGAAGATAAAGAGGTTTATAGTGGTATTTTATCTTCCTAAAATCATCTTGTGTATCATTTTCAACTGTTTGTAGGCAGATAAGATAGATATTTGATCATTTATTGGTCCACACTCTATTCTATCTTGATGCGGCTTGGTTTGGATTTGTCGAAGAAATTTTCATCGAATTGCTGTAGATGTCGTCTTTCAATATACTAGATTTTTCTCAAACTATTGAACTGATTATGACAAAACTTGACAGAAATGCTTGAAATAACCAGTATTACAAAGGGAAAAAGTAACATTCAGTTTATTGAACAAAAAGGTCTTCTTTAGGTGTAATACCACCAAATCATGGTACGTCACATCCGGTTGCATACGAAAGTAGGTCTAAAAAAATATTCCCTTGAATTTGACCGTTGTAGGTAATTAATCCTACATTTTATTGCAGTAAAACTATTTCTGAGTCATAATCATATGTCTTGGGTATTTCAAAACACCATTATTTTTTATTTGTGATTTCTATAGAAAATTTTGTAATCTTGAGGTTACATGGTGACTAAACCTTGTACACAGATAGAATAAGGGGAGAAATTTGATTGGTTAACTTCCAATGATGGTTATTTTCTTACATGCAATGAAATGTTATGTGAAACTTTTTCTATAGAACTGGACAGGATAAAACTTTACTCATGCCAAGTATTTCTTTATTTGAAACAAAGATAAATTCTACACAATTTTTTGAAAAGTGCAAATTTAACAAAGACTAATAGGGGAAAATCAATGGTGGTATTACACCTAATATGGGAAGCTGTACATGCACCTATGGCCTTGTGTGTAATCTCATGTGTTAAAATTTCTTGCTATTTAAGTGAAATAATACAAAAAATGAAATATTCTGAGTGGATTGAGTCTCTAAAATACATTTTATGAGAAAATTGTCTTTTAATAGGACTGTACCATGAATATTCAGTTGACAGAACAAGCCATACTAAGTATATATATTTATTTTTTTGGAGGGGGGTGGGCTTTTTCTCCTTATTTCTTATATTTTGCTATGATATAACATTTTCCTAGGTAATACTTAAATAAATATATAGTTATAAGTAGATGAAATTATTTTTAATGTTGTAACGACAAGTTATTCACTAAAAGAGAAGCCTTTTATGTCCCTTTTTGGAACGCGGCGTAAATTTAATTTTTATGTAAGGACTTATTGAAACCGCCTTGGAGACAGTAAACTTTTATATGGATTGTTCATTCTGCTAAAAGCCTTCAATTACTCATTTCTTATAACATTTCTACCATAAATGAGTGAAAGTTACCCCAATATTTTTATTTATTGGCCTGAAAAGTTAAAATTTTGAGGAAATGAGAGGTATAAATTGACCCAAAGAGACCTTATAAAGAAGATAAAGAGGTTTATAGTGGTATTTTATCTTCCTAAAATCATCTTGTGTATCATTTTCAACTGTTTGTAGGCAGATAAGATAGATATTTGATCATTTATTGGTCCACACTCTATTCTATCTTGATGCGGCTTGGTTTGGATTTGTCGAAGAAATTTTCATCGAATTGCTGTAGATGTCGTCTTTCAATATACTAGATTTTTCTCAAACTATTGAACTGATTATGACAAAACTTGACAGAAATGCTTGAAATAACCAGTATTACAAAGGGAAAAAGTAACATTCAGTTTATTGAACAAAAAGGTCTTCTTTAGGTGTAATACCACCAAATCATGGTACGTCACATCCGGTTGCATACGAAAGTAGGTCTAAAAAAATATTCCCTTGAATTTGACCGTTGTAGGTAATTAATCCTACATTTTATTGCAGTAAAACTATTTCTGAGTCATAATCATATGTCTTGGGTATTTCAAAACACCATTATTTTTTATTTGTGATTTCTATAGAAAATTTTGTAATCTTGAGGTTACATGGTGACTAAACCTTGTACACAGATAGAATAAGGGGAGAAATTTGATTGGTTAACTTCCAATGATGGTTATTTTCTTACATGCAATGAAATGTTATGTGAAACTTTTTCTATAGAACTGGACAGGATAAAACTTTACTCATGCCAAGTATTTCTTTATTTGAAACAAAGATAAATTCTACACAATTTTTTGAAAAGTGCAAATTTAACAAAGACTAATAGGGGAAAATCAATGGTGGTATTACACCTAATATGGGAAGCTGTACATGCACCTATGGCCTTGTGTGTAATCTCATGTGTTAAAATTTCTTGCTATTTAAGTGAAATAATACAAAAAATGAAATATTCTGAGTGGATTGAGTCTCTAAAATACATTTTATGAGAAAATTGTCTTTTAATAGGACTGTACCATGAATATTCAGTTGACAGAACAAGCCATACTAAGTATATATATTTATTTTTTTGGAGGGGGGTGGGCTTTTTCTCCTTATTTCTTATATTTTGCTATGATATAACATTTTCCTAGGTAATACTTAAATAAATATATAGTTATAAGTAGATGAAATTATTTTTAATGTTGTAACGACAAGTTATTCACTAAAAGAGAAGCCTTTTATGTCCCTTTTTGGAACGCGGCGTAAATTTAATTTTTATGTAAGGACTTATTGAAACCGCCTTGGAGACAGTAAACTTTTATATGGATTGTTCATTCTGCTAAAAGCCTTCAATTACTCATTTCTTATAACATTTCTACCATAAATGAGTGAAAGTTACCCCAATATTTTTATTTATTGGCCTGAAAAGTTAAAATTTTGAGGAAATGAGAGGTATAAATTGACCCAAAGAGACCTTATAAAGAAGATAAAGAGGTTTATAGTGGTATTTTATCTTCCTAAAATCATCTTGTGTATCATTTTCAACTGTTTGTAGGCAGATAAGATAGATATTTGATCATTTATTGGTCCACACTCTATTCTATCTTGATGCGGCTTGGTTTGGATTTGTCGAAGAAATTTTCATCGAATTGCTGTAGATGTCGTCTTTCAATATACTAGATTTTTCTCAAACTATTGAACTGATTATGACAAAACTTGACAGAAATGCTTGAAATAACCAGTATTACAAAGGGAAAAAGTAACATTCAGTTTATTGAACAAAAAGGTCTTCTTTAGGTGTAATACCACCAAATCATGGTACGTCACATCCGGTTGCATACGAAAGTAGGTCTAAAAAAATATTCCCTTGAATTTGACCGTTGTAGGTAATTAATCCTACATTTTATTGCAGTAAAACTATTTCTGAGTCATAATCATATGTCTTGGGTATTTCAAAACACCATTATTTTTTATTTGTGATTTCTATAGAAAATTTTGTAATCTTGAGGTTACATGGTGACTAAACCTTGTACACAGATAGAATAAGGGGAGAAATTTGATTGGTTAACTTCCAATGATGGTTATTTTCTTACATGCAATGAAATGTTATGTGAAACTTTTTCTATAGAACTGGACAGGATAAAACTTTACTCATGCCAAGTATTTCTTTATTTGAAACAAAGATAAATTCTACACAATTTTTTGAAAAGTGCAAATTTAACAAAGACTAATAGGGGAAAATCAATGGTGGTATTACACCTAATATGGGAAGCTGTACATGCACCTATGGCCTTGTGTGTAATCTCATGTGTTAAAATTTCTTGCTATTTAAGTGAAATAATACAAAAAATGAAATATTCTGAGTGGATTGAGTCTCTAAAATACATTTTATGAGAAAATTGTCTTTTAATAGGACTGTACCATGAATATTCAGTTGACAGAACAAGCCATACTAAGTATATATATTTATTTTTTTGGAGGGGGGTGGGCTTTTTCTCCTTATTTCTTATATTTTGCTATGATATAACATTTTCCTAGGTAATACTTAAATAAATATATAGTTATAAGTAGATGAAATTATTTTTAATGTTGTAACGACAAGTTATTCACTAAAAGAGAAGCCTTTTATGTCCCTTTTTGGAACGCGGCGTAAATTTAATTTTTATGTAAGGACTTATTGAAACCGCCTTGGAGACAGTAAACTTTTATATGGATTGTTCATTCTGCTAAAAGCCTTCAATTACTCATTTCTTATAACATTTCTACCATAAATGAGTGAAAGTTACCCCAATATTTTTATTTATTGGCCTGAAAAGTTAAAATTTTGAGGAAATGAGAGGTATAAATTGACCCAAAGAGACCTTATAAAGAAGATAAAGAGGTTTATAGTGGTATTTTATCTTCCTAAAATCATCTTGTGTATCATTTTCAACTGTTTGTAGGCAGATAAGATAGATATTTGATCATTTATTGGTCCACACTCTATTCTATCTTGATGCGGCTTGGTTTGGATTTGTCGAAGAAATTTTCATCGAATTGCTGTAGATGTCGTCTTT